>NW_012118376.1:11283046-11290542 GCF_000951035.1 Colobus angolensis palliatus
ACAATAGCAAAGACTTGGAACCAACCCAAATGCCCATCAATGATAGACTGGATAAAGAAAATGTGGCATATATACACCATGGAATACTATGCAGCTATAAAAAAGGATGAGTTCATGTCCTTTACAGGGACATGGATGAAGCTGGAAACTATCATTCTCAGCAAACTAACACAGAAACAGAAAATCAAACACCACACGTTCTCACTCATAAGTGGAAGTTGAACAATGAGAACACATGGACACAGGGAGATGATCATCACACATGGGGCCTGAAGGGGGGTTGGGGGCTAGGGTAGGGATAGCATTAGGAGAAATACCTAATGTAGATGACGGGTTGATGGGTGCAGCCAACCACCATGGCACGTGTATACCTATGTAACAAACTTGCACGTTCTGCACATGTACCCCAGAACTTAAAGTATAATAATGAAGAAAAAAAAAAAAAAAAGAACCAAAACGGGGTTTTCAAACAGGAAATACATATTTCAAAATGAAAGTTAGAATTTTAAATACTGACAGGGAGAAACCAGTATCTTTGTATTATAGTTTGCCTATTCTGGAGAGTAAAGTGGCATACAGCTTATTATCTCTTCCTTCAATATTTGGTTTTGAGTAAGTTTAGTGCTGAGGAGCCTAAGATGTATACTATGAATTTCACAGATGATCACAAGGTGGCCATTCTGATTTTCAATCAAGAATCACCATTTCTTACACAAATAACTACTCTGCAATATGTTTGAGGAGTGAAAGGAAGAATGGACTTATCCATGATTCTATGAAAAAAATAAAAGACAAATATGCCTCCGGCCCAGTATGACCAGCATACTTACTGGGTCTCTCTGTGGCACTGTATAAAAAATGGCTTTAGTCTTTATTCCCAGATTTTCAGTTCATAAAACTTTGTTTGACTTTCTGCTTTCCCTTGCTATGATGTACTTACAACAATCAGTTAATCCTTGGGAAAACTGACCTAAACCAATTTAAAGGAATCCTATAAGTAGCTTGAGATATCGCTGCCTGAGGACATGCATATCTTGATGAAGTCACAAGGGTCAAACAGACTTCCTAGTTAGAATTAGTTGAGTTGTGGGTGGATTTTTTGTTTGTTTTCTGTTCTTGGGTTTTTACATTTCTGTATTGCTTTGGGAATGTTACTCTTCATGTTGAAATTTGTTTATTTAGTAATAATTGTTGTATATATATATATATGTATACCTTTTCTCTTTTTAGTTGATATTCCAAATGTGCTTAAAGTTAGCAAAGAGAGAGAGACAGAGACAGGAGAAACAAGGAGAGATATGACAGCCACCGACAGCCAGATATATAACACTGTTGAGTGGACTGTAAACCTCCCAGTGTTAAAAGTTGTACTGAACTGATTGATATGGCTCCACATTTCTTCTCTGCTTTCTGGTCCCAGAGGTTGTGCTTTCTTTGAAGAGGCTGCTTTGGTCTCTCTTCCTACACTGACCTCCCTGTGAAACAGGAAAACCCAAGGGTAGAAGGTGGGGGGCGGGGAAGACGTAACCAAAGACCTTAGTTCTCTCTGAGCCAAGCTTCTCCCCACCCATGCAGAACTGAGGTGTGTGTGTGGGGGGGAGAAGTGGAACTAGAAGCTGACAGGATCTAGAGTAGAATGAATCAGCCCTTATTGCGAGCATGAATGTCTAGCGTGTATAAAATTATGCATGACTCTGAGAGCCCAATACGTGACTCCGTGCTAGCAAATCTCCATGTGGGAATGAGGGTGCGTGTGCCAGAGGAAAGCGGAGAAGAAAGACCACAGGGAGAGCATGTGGGAGACAGGGCGTATGCCGCTTGTGCACATGTGCCTCTTTGAGACATGTCCCAGGCCCCTTCACAGGTAAAAGAGAATTATGTGCATCAAGATTAGAAGGAAAGACGAAGTGGGGGAGAAATGGTGTGCCTTTCAAAATTAGTTTTTTACTTTTAAAATTTTTAAGTCAATTTTATTCTTTTACTTTGAAAACATCTGAAGTTATGACTTAAAGATCCTGGTGGAAGTATTCACTGGAAGAAGCAGTACCTCTACAACTCCAATTAGGATGGCTAAACATTTTAACAAATGGATACCTTATAGAGAGAAGAGAGTTCCACTTAGAAATCAGGATATCCGTGACTCTGTCTCTGGGCCTCTCCTTGCCTACATGTAAGTGGAAATAATATCAACTACCACACAAGGGCTCTTGTGAGAAGAGAACATACATAAAGAAACCAGCACAGTGCCAGGCACATAGCCCCAGCTTTCTATAAAGCACTAAGTTGGCAAAAAGACACATTTAACTTCCAGTCAGGGATCAGAAGTGTGTTAAACAGAGAAGGAAATCAGATGTTTATCAACTTGGCTTTATAACATGAATTTTCACCAAGTATAATGCTGAGAAAGCCGTGTGTGTTTTAGCACTGCAGATAGAAGCCCTTCCTAATGACAGGGTTAGTTCCCAGCTCCACCAGTTTTTGAGGAGTCATGGAATCGGTGTCTTTCTGAGTCACTGATGTGAGTGGTAGACCCTGTGCATGGATACCTAAGGAAGCCTCTAAAAGGGCCATTTCAGCCACCCATAGGGGATACATTTGTTCAGCCAGTTCCCATAAGCCTGCAATCAGCCTCACTGACTGGGTGAACCAATAGGGGTGGTTCCATTCAAATTTCAAATTAAAGATTATTAAAACGTGGAGAAAATCTATCAGAAATAAAATGAGAGATTAAATCTGAGAAGAGAAAAATAAAAAAAGAGTTTTGGCTGATCAGCAGAGACTCCCACAGGCAGCTTGTGAGTGCATTAATGACTTGGCCTGCATCCTGGGTGTTTACTGATTCACAGCTTGTTTAACTTCTTGTATATTCCCAACTATTCCCCAAAGTGTGATATACCTCATCTACTATACAGTGGTTTAATCGCACTAAGTTTACTCAACCAGTTAGAACTCCAAATACTGCTAAGATATATGCCCGCATTTTTAAAAGTGGTGCTTCACAGATAATCTTATTCCAGAATTCCACTGCTAATAAAATCTAGCAGTGCTCAAACCCATATACCCATTAAATCAAAGTTTAATCTCCCTAATGAAGAAAGAAATCTTCAGGTCATTTCCTAAAGTGTAAAGAACCAAAAAACAAATGATAAGCAAGTAGAAACCACAAACCATTGCATGCTAGAACCATCTTCCTAGGTAGAAAAGTTTCAATGAGGTCCTTGAAAAATAAAATATTGCAAAAATACATTAGAAAGCATTTATAAGCCACAACAGGAAATATGGCATTTGACATATCCTGAAAACAAATCAGTGAAGCATAGAAGGGACTCACAAATATTTAAGTTCTTAAGTTAATGGTGTGGAAAATATTCGAGGCGAAAAAATGGTAACAGAAACATCCCTTGTGGCACAACAAAAACCTCTTTTATTTCATCTGCTCATCTGTGTGATAAACAGCAATAAATGTCTATGCGATTGTTTATTGCTCTTTATATACAGATAGAATTGGAATTAATATTTAATTAAACTAGAATTCTTGGGTTGTCTAAACTGGATCAGGTTATAGTTTGTACATTAATTACCCTTCTAAATTATTAGTAACTCAGAAGATCCTGTCACTGTTTACCGCCACAAGGAGAAAATTGTGTGTCTATAGGGATCAAGGAAGGAACACCATTAATATCATTAGATTATAGCATATAGCTCAATTTTGAAAACCCTGGTGTAGGAGTTCGAGGCTGCAGTGAGTGAGCTATGATTGTACCACTGCACTCCAACCTGAGGGACAGAGCAACATCTTGTCTCAAAAATAAATAAATAAATAAATAAATTTAAAACAAAACGAAATTAAAAAAATCCTGGTGTAATAAAGACTAAAACAAACATATTACTCTAAATCAAACTTATCCAACCCACAGCCCATGGGCCGCATGCAGCCCAGAATGGCTCCGAATACAGACCAACACAAATTCGTAAACATGCTGAAAACATTATGAGTTTTTTGTGATTTTTTTTTCTGGTTATCAGCTGTTGTTCATGTTAATGTATTTTATGTGTGGCCCAAGACAGTTCTTCCAACGTGGCCCAGGGATGCCAAAAGATTGGACACTCCTGCTCTAAACCTTCAACCAGACTTATTTAAAGACATTTAGCTTAAGGTTGTCTGCTGGTCAGACATGAAATACAGGCTATTTGTCATGTAGTAATACTATACAGAAAATTATAAATATATGATTATATATAATACAGTATTTAATATATACATATATATCTCAATCAAGAGTCAGGTACTTCTTTTAACCCAGAAGGGCAAAAATGAAGGAGGCAGAAACAAGAGTAAATAAAATTTTTCCATGAAAGTCTTTCTCTCCAACCCTCTAAAGTAACTACTTGGTCACTTGGCATGTTTTCTGATGAGGTGTCCAGTAAGAAGTGATTTTGGCTGTACAGTACAAGTCTCAGGGAAGGAGCAGTGATCTGAAAAGTCAAGTCCTTATACAGCATCTATTTGGCCTTAGATAAATGTGAAGAATAAATGTATTACTTGAGTGTGCAGAAATACAGTAGAGAGCTTTTCTTGAATTACTCACCCATAGGCTCCGTTGCTAATCAATTTAATCGTTTCAAAATCACTTTCCCGAGGTTTCCTTCGAAGTTTCAGGGAGGCATTAGAGCTCTTGGAAACAAAATATGGAAGTTAAAAGTAAGTTTAGAATTAAGAAAATTATTTTATCAGCAAATAGATAATATTTGAATTATATGCTGTTATATAATATGTTGAAGTACAGTATTCCAGCCACAGGAACCTGAGGGATAGCTTTACAGAGCCATCATCCACAGCAATGCTGACAAACTCCTTGTGACACTGTCACTTAAGCGAATCCACATTTCCAGGCAATCGAGGACAATTCCTGATATTAATTTCTTTTTGTAAACTACTCAGGTCGGCCTTGTCCTAGTCTTTTAACATTTTGGGATTTAACTCCAAAATGCCAAGCTTTCCCTTTGGTTTCTGTCGGCCAAAAACGAATGGGCCGGAGTGGCTCTACATGGGGCTGTATCCCTGACAGAGCATGTCTCTTTCATTCCTGTGGCAATCTTCATTGCTCAGAAAAGTAGTAGGCAACATGTGGAACACCCAAGTATAGAATGCCTGCCTTTCTTCACTTCCATGCTAGAAATCTAACATGGCTTACAAAACAAGTTTCAAAAGGACAGCTCTTTAAAAAGTTTAGCTCAAAGGATGGGAATAGAAACAAATGCTTAAAAGAAATTCTCTCATGCCCCATTTATCTTAGCATGGAGAGGGAGTTACCAGCTCTTTGCTGCCCTCTGCAAGAGACCAGAATTCCCTTCCTATTGTTTTGGAAGAAACCCTGTGTAGGTGCCATCATCCCGAACTCAGCGCTGTCATCGCTGACCCTGTCATCCCCACTCATCTTTGGAAGACTTGGCTACCCACCTTCCTCTCTGCCCAAGAGCTCTGTCACCATCCAGGGTGACTTCAGTGTCTACACATATAACCCACCCAACACCTGGCCCCCACACTACTTGACCTCCTCAACTTGAACCATCTGTCTCCTCTTCTCCCCCTTGGCCTCTGACCAAGATCTGGATCTATCTAGTCATCACCTGCCAATGCTCCATCACAGAAAACAGACTTCAAGACTGGGACCACTTACTTCTTTAGTCACTCACTATTACCCTTTTAATTTTTTTATTCTTTTTTTATTTTCTTATCTACTTTGCACTGGCTCAGAAGGTAATTCACTCACTATTACTGCTCTTTCATGGCTTTGGGCTGCAAGGCTCTGTCCAAGGCTCTCTAATCTCATTAACTCTTCCCTACATGAGTGATCTCATTTATGTTCATGGATGACTCCTAAGTCACTTCCACCTCCACCAGAAACTCTCCCTCTGAGTACCAGAAGATACCAGACCTTATATACAGCTGCCAGTTTGATGGATCTTCTTGAATGTTTCAAAGGAACTTTAGTCTCGATACATTCAAAATTATGGGTCAGATAATAAAATTAATAAAACAGCTATCAGTTATATAGCACTTACTATGTGATACTGTCCCGTTTTACATAAAAATCTTTTAATCTTTTACAAACAGGGAAACTGAGGCACATAGAAATTTCCCCCAACCCCCAGCTGGTAGAAAGCAGAGTGTTTTCAAATCTAGGCTACCTAACTCCAGAGCCTGGGTTCTTATCCCCTAGGCTACACAGCCTGCTCCTGCTTTCCTAATCCCTAATCTGATGCATCCTGGTTCCTCTTTTGGTGTTCACAATTGAGGAGAACGACACCAGCATCCAGGGCCTCTCACCTGTGCCACGGCAGCAGCCTCTGAACTGGCTTCCACATGGTCACCCCTCCCTCCTCCTCCCACCCCATTGCTTTCTGCACTGCAGTCAGTGTGATTTTTTTCAAGTGATAACTCTGATTGGTTTATCTCCCTGTCCACTCCTCCCACCCTCATATACCCATACACCTCCTCCAAAGTTCAGTCCCATTGTTCTTAAAAAACAAAAACAAACAGCCTGACAAACATGAACAACAGGGACCTAAGCATCCAGTTTTTACTCAAGTGCTCTAGTTTCTGCTGTCTCCTTTGCTTAGTCCTCTGATGTAGCCTGTGTCCGGAATGTTCCTTTTGCCCCTTCTTACCCTAGTAATTTGTTACTTTTAGCTCAAGTGCTATTTCCTTGGGAAATCTTTTGGGAATGGACAGACTATGGCAAACATCTTTACGTTATGGCAGCACATGGTCTTTTTTCTTCATAGATCTCATTCATATTTATCATTTCTATTTTTTGCATGTGATTTTTTATTAAGTTTTGTTTCTTTTTGAAAGACGGGGCTAAAATTGTATGCTTAGCGCCTGGCACAGTGCCTTGCACACAGAAGCACAATAAATATTTGTTGAATAAATAAACGAACACAGCCATAGTCTCCAGATGCTAAACAGAAAAACCAACATCATATTTCATGAAGAAATATACTTACACTCACTGAGTCGTCTGTTTCCGGTGTTTCTGCTGTCCCACTGTCGTAGTTTCCCAATTGAGCCATTTCTAAGTTAAAAAAAAAAAAAGGTAAGCTTAATAAACATATTGCAATTGGATAAGAATACTAAGCTGAAACAAAAGAAAAATAGTTTCTCCAATATTAAAAAAATTGCTCTAGATTCCAATGTGTGCCTATGGGAAACTCTTAAATCTAAAAAAAGGCAGCAACTGGTATTTTGAAATTGTTCACTATACACCCCTCCCCAGAACCCCGTTTCTTGCAAACACCTAGACATAGGAACTTTAGAAGCGGGGCATAGGAACTCATTGGCTGATGCAATCACCATAGCTTGGAAAGGCTTCGGTGGGTCAACAACTCTGCTTAGAATCAGGTATCCGAGAGAGGCAAGTCTTTCCAGGCTCTGGCGGGCATCAAAGCAGCACTGACTACAGCTAGGGAATGATTTTTTTTTTTTTTTTTTT
>NW_012118376.1:11290827-11292286 GCF_000951035.1 Colobus angolensis palliatus
GGATGGTCTCGATCTCCTGACCTCGTGATCCGCCCGTCTCGGCCTCCCAAAGTGGTGGGATTACAGGCTTGAGCCACCGCGCCCGGCCTAGGGAATGATTCTTAAGTTGTGGTGCATATCTCTTGTTCCATTCCTTCATACCCACTGAGAAATACCCTGCCAAAGACACTAAGAATTTGAAATTTGTCAGAGAGGAAGTAATAATGGTGCTTAAGAGGGATTTGGATATTAAAAGACTTAGGTTACCACTACTATCTGCATTTACTGACTGACTGACCTTTTAACTTCAAGCTCTTCTGCTATAAAATGTAAACAATATTACTTACTTCTTAGAGCTTTTTGTGAGTACTGTATGTGATAATGCATGTAAAGCTCTTAGCATACTAACAAAAATTAAATGCTTATTAAATGTTGACTGTTATTTATTATTAACTATATTGTGTAATCAGCCTTGGATTGGGTATCACATGCCCGACACCAGCTTTAAGTACTACCCTGATGATTTAGCTAAGAGACAAAAGTGTCTAAATTGATCAATTCACATTGGAATGCATCCTTGAATTTATAGAAGTAGATGAGAAAATCAAATTCTTTTACTGTTCATTTTCTTTTTTAAACTTTTAAAAAATCATTTTTTATTTAAAAAACATGAAATAATTTTCTCTAAAACTATGATAGGTCTTATCTGAGTGACAGGATCAGAGATAATATTTGCTTTTACTTGTACTTTCCAATTTTTCAAAATTGAACATGCATAATAAAAGTCAGTTTTTAGTTACATATTTCTGTGTGCATCTAAATATATTAAAAATTTTCAATTTAAATAAACTTAATTTTATTTAAAATTAAATAATTAAAAAAATTTCTTAGGTTCTTATTTTATGTATTCATGTTCTTATAAATATGATCATCCCTTCTGGGCAGGTATTATGCATAAGAGATATGAAGCAAAACAACATTGGAGTACTACCTTTACATAAAAATTTATAAATTCTAGATTCTGGAATAACTGGACATTGACAATAACTTTCTCAGTTTACCTATAGGGGAAATTCCAGAATAAAAATGAGTTCAGTGCAAACTATGTACTTTCTTGATCTCATTCAAATGATGTCAATGTCCAATATGACTAGCACCTTAGATTTGTGGACTTGGAGGTGAACTAAAATGTATCTAGTTGGAAGGGCTGTCAAGGAAAGGGGCAAAAATTAATCGTGTTTAAATAAAACAGCAACAGCAGCTAACATCTATTAAACACTATGTTAAGCAATTACAAATATAAACATATAATCCTCAAAACAATCCTATAAGTAGATGCTATTATTATCTCTTTTTAAATTTTCTTTTATTGAGAACATTTATTTACTTATTTATTTTGTTTTGTTTTGGTTTTATTTATTTATTTATTTTTTATTATTATTATACTTTAAGTTCTAGGGTACATGTGCATAACGTGCAG
>NW_012118376.1:11294164-11328874 GCF_000951035.1 Colobus angolensis palliatus
TCCGCCTCCCGGGTTCACGCCATTCTCCTCCCTCAGCCTCCCGGGTAGCTGGGACTACAGGCGCTCAACACCAAGGCCGGTTAATTTTTTGTATTTTTAGTAGAGACGGGGTTTCACCAGATTAGCCAGGATGGTCTCGATCTCCTGACCTTGTGATCCGCCCGCCTCGGCCTCCCAAAGTGCTGGGATTACAGGGGTGAGCCACCGCGCCCGGCCTATTATCTCATTTTTATGGAAGTAACTGAGGCACAAAGAGGTGCATCAATTTGGATGGTCAAGGTTCACACAGTATGCAGTGCAGGCTTAGGGTGCCGACCTGGCAGCCCAGCTCCAGAACTCCCAATTCCTAACCTTCAAAGGACAGGTCTAAGGTATGTTAATTTAGACGCTGACAGGAAAGGGAAACAAATGTAGAACAATCAGAGTCTGTAATCGTTTATTTTTTATTTCTAGAGAGGGAGTCTTGTTCTGTCACTCAGACTGTAGTGCAATGGTGCCATCTCAGCTCACTGCAACCTCCGCCTCCTGGGTTCATGCGATTCTCCTGCCTCAGCCTCCCGAGTAGCTGGGACTACAGGCGCCCACCACCACGCCCAGCTAATTTTTGTATTTTTAGTAGAGATGGGTTTCACCATGTTGGCCAGGCTACTCTGAAACTCCTGACCTCAGGTGATCCACTCACCGTGGTGCAATTGTTTATTAAATTACCTTGAGAAGTCATATTTCAAATGTTAACAAATGGATTAAAAACTAGCCTCAGGGCCAGGTGCCCTGGCTCATGCCTGTAATCCCAGCACTTTGGGAGGTGGAGGCAGGCAGATCACCTGAGGTTAGGAGTTCGAGACTAGCCTGGCCAACATGGTAAAACCTCGTCTGTACTAAAAATACAAAAATTAGCTGGGCATGGTGACACACGTCTGTAGTCCCAGATACTCGGGAGGCTGTGGCAGGAGAATCACTTGAACTGAGGAGGCAGAGGTTGCAGTGAGCCGAGATCATACCACTGCACTCCAGCCTGGGCAACGAAGCAAGACTTCATCTCCAAAAACAACAACAACAACAAAAAACACCCAAAAGAACAAACAAAAACTAGCCTCAGATCTTAAATTAAGTGTCAAGAGTTAAAAACACAACTCCCAGTGATTAAACTCCAAACTTGTTAAAGATCACTATTCATGTTTTCTTTAGAGCCTCTAGAAAGCTAGTTTCTACATGGGCCTCAGATTATTCACCTACCAAAGTTCAGCCTACAGTGATTGCCAGGTAAGAAAACTAAAGAACTCACTTGGTTCACAATTCAAGAGCTGACGCAATCTTAACTATACCAGCGTGAAGAGTCACTATAATCTACTTTGACAGCCTCCCCAACTCCAACTATTTTCATAAAAAAAAAATTAAAAGATGGTTCTGTTTTAAATAGAATTTCTGCTAAATAACTATTATCTGAGAAATACATATTATTTGTAAGCAGTGGGTAGTAATGGAATGGAACCAAGAGTCAGCTTTTGAAGCAGGAAGCTAAGGCATCATTTTGTAATGCCTGAAGTGATTTTTAAAACTCATCTAAATACCATTAAACATCTGCCCTTTTTATTTCATTGATTTAAACCATTTCTGAAGACTCATGATTCAAAAAGGTAAAGATGGTAATTTAAAAGCCATGGGGGAAAATCTCTCCCCAGGGAACTTTTCAGAAAAGCAGCCACCAGTCTCTGATAAGTGATGAATCTGTTGTGGAATTGCTTTCAGTACAGTATAAATTTATCTGGCATTATCTCACAGTAATGCATGCATCATTTCACTGGAAGCAAAGATACAATGGCCATAGGAGCAAACAAAGCAGGGAAACAGGAGAGGAGGGCAGAGAGCAGCAGGTTCCCTGGCTTCAGATGGGAAAATCTCTGTGCCAACATTTACCATTACAAACAATTTAACAAGATAAACACTGTTTGCAAATTCAATTTAATGAACCGGGAAGACAATTTTGAATGAAGGAGTCAATGATAGTTTTTGAGTCTTTTGGGGGAGTGTATAACTAAATGTTATAAATAACAATCCTAAACAATCATGAACAGGAACAGGTTGTCAGGGGAGTGGTTTACCAGTATCAGATTTTAAAAAGTTCACTGGCAGGATGCTTCCTATTCTCTGTATTTAATTTAATAATATTATTTTAAAAAGTGAATCAACTTTTTTTTTTTTGAGACAGAGTCTCACTCTGTCGCCCAGGCTGGAGTGCAGCGGCGCAATCTAGGTTAACTGCAACCTCTGCCTCCTCGGTTCAAGCGATTCTTCTGCCTTAGCCTCCCGAGTAGCTAGGACTAGAGGCGCACACCACTACGCCCAGCTAATTTTTGCATTTTTAGTAGAGACAGGGTTTCACGATATTGGCCAGGCTGGTCTGGAACTCCTGACCTCGTGATCCACCCACCTCAGCCTCCCAAAGTGCTGGGATTACAGGCGTGAGCCACTGCGCCCAGCCCATAAATCCTTTTATAAGCTTAAAAAGACATTTTTATTGGCTCTCCTGTATAGTACTATGTTTTATACTTTAAGTAAACAAGAATATACCTATGAATACTGTACTCAATTTAAAGTAATCTACCATCAACTGCATTACTTCCAAAGCAAATTTAAATGTCAGTTTAATTAATGATAATGTCTTTAGCAACATTTTAAAAATTAGAAGTACTCTCAAAAAGAGCCCAACTGAGCTCTGCAGGAGAAAAACTACTCATGAAGACTGAAATCAAAACCCTCTGGGACACTCTGGCATTCTCAGGCTGACAGGCTTCTAAGGATGTCAAGGCCTTGACCAACACTCTAGGTAGACACAAAATGGGTCATGTTCAGTCACGTCTCAGGACCCAATTTATGGCTATTTCCTTCAAATAGCAACCAGTCCCCAGATATGGACTTTTCAATAGATAGAGCCAAAACATGAGGAAAAAATAAAGATTTGCCACTTAAGATTTCTTCTATGAGGTGATGGTGCATAAACAAAGTCAAAGATAGGAACAACCCAGGGACTCACCTTCCAAGGGATCCTTATTGAGTCCCAGTTGGCTAATGATGTACCTGGGAATGTCGGTTTTAATACCCTGTCCTTCTTTGGCATGGCCTTCTGCTGCTTCCAATAGGTAGTAAAATTCTTCCGGATCAAATTCCTAGCAGAAGACAAACACAGATGGATACTTCTTTGAGCCAAAATTGTCTGAGGTTTTATTACATAAATCCCATTCACAATAAAACTGCTGGATATACATGGCTGTAAGTTACTTATGCAGAAAGGAGGCAAATGGATTTTAAAAGTATGTAACTCTGACTTCATATTTGAAGCCTATTCATATTCTAAGCCAACACATTTATGCACATGGTAACCCAAAGATAATGATCATTTCCAATTTGCTTGTAATGTAAATACGAAGGTACTACGCTCCACTTAAGATCTCGCTCATCAGAAATGAACAGGTCTGATTTTTAATTGTGCCTTTCTGGCAAAGTTGTAAAATCTGGGAATTCCCATCCAGAAGATTTGAGATTCAATTTCTCTCTCCACTCAACCAGCAATAAAAGGAATGTTAGAATGCATTTACTCAAAAATGCTGCAGGAAACTCTCTTAATATAGAAGTATCCAAAAACATTAGAAAGAAAAACTTCAAAGTTACCATTTTTGATTAGTTAACTATAAAATTAAGTTACCACTATTCACATAAAGTAAAGAACAAGAAAGAAAAATGGGAAATTAAAGCCTCTGTCTCTTATAAAACTTCGGGAATATATTTTTCCTATCTATTTAATTTTTTGTGTATATGTGGCTGCCTGTTGCTTCTAATATGTAATAAATAGCTTCAGGATCACCATACTCTAGATGGATGCTGTGATACTATCAAATGTATGTTTCGTCTTCATCCCTGTTTTCTGAAATACCACTCCTGAAACCCTTGGAATCTCCAAAGTAATAAGTGGCTTTTTGTATTCTAGTGAGTTGACGGGTGGCTGGGCACTTCTGGGTAGCCTCTGGAAGAGGGCTGGTTGTCAGGGGAGCCTATCACATGATGAGAGGGTTGGGAGTTGCAGCCCCATCCTCACCTCCACTTCAGAGAGGGGCTGAAGGTTAAGTGGATCACCAATGGTCAATGATGTCATCAAACATGCCTATGTAATGAAGCTTCCATAAAAACCCAAAAGGACCACATCTGGGGAGCTTCCGGATAGCTGAACGTGTGGAGTTTCCTGGAAGGCAGTGCAGCCAAGGAGCTTTGCACTCCTTTCCTCATGCTTCACCCTATGCACCTCATCATCTGTAGAATTTTTAATGTATTTCATAATAAACTGGTCAACTTCAGTGTTTCCCTGAGTCCTGTGAACCACTCTAGCAAGCTAATGAAACTCAGAGAGGGGGTCATAGGAACCTCGGTTTACAGCAAGATGGTGAGAGGCACAAGCAAACCATCTGGAGCTCGCGACTGACACTGGAAGTAGGGGCACTCTTGTGGAATTGACCCCTCAACCTGTGGGATCTGATGCTATCTCTGGGTAGACAGTGTTGGAATGGAATTGGAGGACACCCAGCTGGCGTCTGCTGCAGAACTGCTTGCTTGCTTGTTGTGTGGGGCTCCCACATAACTGGTGTCAGAATTATGTTGTGAGAGCACAGCAGGAGAAACCAAGTTTGGTTTTTCCTCTATGCCCAAAGGGATGCCATGGATTTATGTGTTGTAAACAATTATGCTTATTGCCTTAAAGCCCAGTTATTAATTTCAGTTATATTTCCTGGATTTTTTCTGGAGTTTCTAAAGGTCATTAAAAAAAAAAATTGCTGTAAATGGAGTAAAGTTAAACCAATGTAAATACTCAGAGTCTTTTACATATATACTTACTACAAAGACTGACAGAGCAAGCCTGGGTACTATAGGGATAAGATGATAGCTTGGGGGAAGCATCCCCTAATACTATGAAACTCCAGTTTCATCTAAGCTTTAAAGAGTACTTTGAAAGCAGCAATTTCAAGCTACTTTTAAGTTCACTTGTTTCTATCTTTGAGAAACTATACTTTTTCTCTTCTGATTCTGAGTGATTACTGTAAAAAGTTGATTTCCTCCTTTAAAGCAAGATCTGCTCTTAGCATATCTGTTGTCCAGAAAAACAAGTTTTAATGCTAAATGAAACTTTCCCCTAAATTAAACAATTGTGGGAAGTACAAACATGTGGTCCGTAATTCAAAAGCTACAACAGGAGAGGCAGTAAAAAGTTAACTAACCCTTCTATCTGGATTTACCAGTCACCCAGTTCTCCCTGAAGCATCCAAGTTTTTTTCCTTTTAGCCTTCCAGAGACACTCAATGCCAAATGGTGTGTTTGATTCTATGATTCTAAGGGTCCTCACCATTGATAGAAAGCCCTTCCCTACACCTCCCAACTCCCTACCTTTCTCCTCAAGATTTTCCCTCTGTGTCTGACAAGGCACTAGTATATATTTTTGGTGCTGTGACTATTTCACCATTATAAATTATTATGGATGATAGTTAAAATAAGGGCAAGACCAAAGCACTGCAACCATATGTGTATTATGTAGGTATGTATGTGTGTATTTCTGAAAAGCTGTATTGTATGTGGTGTTATAATTACTTTAATAGCCAGTGAAACTTAAAAGTGAGTTTTGATGCTATATTAGTAGATCCTTAAAATAATTCTTATGTTCACAGCTTAATAGTTGTTCACAGTTTTAACTGAAACCGCAAATCAAAATTGCATAAAACAAAAACTTTTCAACAGGAAAATGATCACTGGCCAAAAATGTATAATTGTATTTATTTTTAATTTTTAATTTTTTTATTTTTTGAGACAGAGTCTCGTTCTGTCGCTCATGCTGGAGTGCAGTGGCGTGATCTCAGCTCACTGCAACCTCCACTTCCTGGGTTCAAGTAATTCTCCTGCCTCAGCCTCCCAAGTAGCTGGGATTACAGGCGTGTGCCACCACGCCTGGCTAATTTTTGTATTTTTAGTAGTGACGGAGTTCACCATATTGGCCAGGCTGGTCTGGAATTCCTGACCTCAGGTGATCTGCCTGCCTCAGCCTCCCAAAGTGCTGGGATTCCAGGCGTGAGCCACCATGCCCAGTCAAAAACATATAATTGTTAAAATGAACTAATCATCTTTAAAAGTCTCATTCCTTCAGGTCTGCATGAGGCTCTACTGTATTTTCCCAAATGGGATGGTTAGCATCTTATTTTCTAACTTGCCACATTTTAAAACAAAGAATAATTATAAATCACAGGTTACTATTTATCTCTGTATTTATCTCTATTCCTTCTCTGCATCTTGGCAACTCCAAAAAAGTGAGGTACAGCAAGAGTTTTCAACTAGCTGTGAAATAAAGTAATTATGCTGAGAAAAGGTCAAGCACATTATTTTATGATTCTACTTCAAGTTTGCCTAGAATATGATATGACTATCACTTAATAGAGCAAAAGTCCTAGAAACCTCTTTAAAATCAGAAAGGACAAGTCACATATCAACGTCATAAACATTCATAACTTGTAATTCCCTTTGACTTTTTCCATTTAGCTCTGGTGTTGGAAACCAAATGAAGCTGGAGCTTTCTGACGGTAACTGCTTTCCCAGTTAACAATAAATAATGTAGTCACATCGAGGGGCAACTTACCAGGCACTCTAATAACCGAGCAGGGCGGGCAATAACAATTAGAATCTTTCGAACTAGTTGTTTAATAAATGCCAATTCTCCACTTTCTGAACGATCATGAGCCTAGGAAAAAGCAATAAAGAGAGTGATGATGCAGAGTTGTTTCATTAAATGGAAAAGAAAATCAGCAAAGCAGGCTAATTAGATCACTGCAAATGTTCAAAAATCAAGTGATTTAGAAAATGCTGTTAAAAGATTGATAAACAGACATTATCTGTATATAAATGGACACTATTAAACTCCTATATCTACAAAATCTTTCTATTAGCTAAACCTTAATTGCAAAACTCTGATATATTATCTATGCTAAAAATCAAAGGGCGCTTAATGTGAATCATGAATGAAAGAGACATTAAAAGTTTATGACACATTAAGCACACGGTACAAGTAGAGTGGGAAGCTGATCAAGAACCTTGATTTTCCAGTTAAGAACATCTTAGGCTGGGCGCGGTGGCTCAAGCCTGTAATCCCAGCACTTTGGGAGGCCGAGATGGGCGGATCACGAGGTCAGGAGATCGAGACCATGCTGGCTAACACGGTGAAACCCCGTCTCTACTAAAAATACAAAAAACTAGCCGGGCGAGGTGGCGGGCGCCTGTAGTCCCAGCTACTCCGGAGGCTGAGGCAGGAGAATGGCGTAAACCTGGGAGGTGGAGCTTGCAGTGAGCTGAGAGCGGGCCACTGCACTCCAGCCCGGGCGACAGAGCAAGACTCCGTTTCAAAAAAAAAAAAAAAAAAGAACATCTTAGACATAAGAAATGACTAACATAGTGAAGGACTGCTTTTATCCTGGACACTTAACACATTCTTGAAGTAGATTTCACATACACAATATGATTCGCCTATAAATTAATTATCACACATAAAAAGCGTACAATGCATTTTTCAAGTGTTAGCTGGATAAAGTATATACCAGTTGAGTATCCTTTATCCAAAATGCTTGGGACCACAAGTTTTTGGATTTTTTTCAAATTGTGGTATATTTGCATATACATAATGAGATATCTTGAGGAGGGGATCCAAGTCTCAACACAAAAATTCACTTATGTTTCATGTACACCTAATACATATAACCTGAAGGTAAATTTATACAATATTTTTAAAGAACTTTGTGCACTCATTACACGAGGTCAGGTAAGAGAATTTCCACTTGTGTTATCATGTTGGTGCTTAAAAAGTTTCATATTCTGGAGCATTTTGGAATTTGAATGCTCAACCTATACCTGGGTATATAAATGTGAATTCAGTTTCACACATTGAATAAATAATACCTAGGCACTTAACTTAGTAAAATTTAACTTAAAATCTTTAAAATTTTTATTTTATATATTGCCCAAGCACAATAAATATTCTGAGAGCAAAGCTGTTTGTTAATAGTCATTTAAATTTTCAATAATATTTTCTTGAAAAAAATCAGATAAATATATATCAAGACAGGCACAAAACAAGTTTAGAGGTTTTAATGTAAACTTCTCTGTTACGTTCACTTTTAGACTTTCTTAATCTTTGTTTTTATGATTTACTTTCCTCTAAGGATTAAAAAATAACATTTCATTGTGATGCTGGTACAATATAATATAATTTCACAGACACAGTAATAAACATTTACAGTCATTCTTGAAGGTGCTTTACCATGACAAGGACCAATCCCCTACCCACATGAAAACAACTGGCAGAGATCAAATTTATAAAAAATGATTGTACTCAGAAGTAGTATGTCTGCTGAATTTAAACCATCAAATCCAAAGCCATTTTCCAAAACACAGGTACAAAAACCATATACTGGCAAAAGTAAAACAGTTAGCTTTTGACATTAAAATAAAAGGAAAAATGATCATCGGTGAATAATCGTAGAATAGAATGTGTTCAAAGAAAACCAACTAGTAACTATAATGACACGTCCTAGTACCCAGGAAGGATGCTAGGACATATATAACGATGCACATATATATGCATCTCAAATATTGAAACTGCCTTTACATTTTCTTCCCAATTTTTGCTTTGCAACAAAAACAGATTTTTGGAAGATCCAGTGAATGCCAAAAAACATGCTTACATCTTCTTTATGGTTTATCCTCAACCAAACTAAACAGAAAACTTTAAAGATGAAGCAAAAAAACCAAACAACAAAAAAACAAAACACCTAACTTCTTAGTTAACACTTTGGGCAGGATATAGAGCTTTCTTCTTACTATAGTAATTTTTGGTTTATAAATTCAGGAATATAAAGAAAATCTGAAAAGCCTAAATACATTTTGGGTCGTCTCTTCAAAGAGAAATGAGAATTTTGTATCTTAATAAACTTAAAAAAGTCAGTTTAGATTAAATAAATTCAATTTCAAAAATCATAATCAGTTCATTCTAACTTCTTAGTTCTAAGAATTATCAGTCATAGCCAAGGATAAAACATATAATTTACATTAACTCAAACAGTATTTTATCTACTAACTTAAGTGGGGAGAAGGAGCCCTGTTAAAACAACACAAAATAAAGGCACAATTAGCCCGTGAAGAGAAATTGGTTCCT
The DNA here is from genome assembly GCF_000951035.1 of Colobus angolensis palliatus. Classification (NCBI taxonomy): domain Eukaryota; kingdom Metazoa; phylum Chordata; class Mammalia; order Primates; family Cercopithecidae; genus Colobus; species Colobus angolensis. Next base: position 11,303,397 of record NW_012118376.1, read on the forward strand.
GGCTGTTACCACCAAGCTCCAAAGGGGAAACACTAACGGATACCCTCTGTATTTTAAGGGTTGACCACTATAAAACATAACCATGACCCAGATTCGAGAGTAGGTTAGAGCTTCCTATGTATTTTATTGTCTTTGGCTAAACTGCTGTAAGTGCAAAAAAGAATGGAGGCATAAAAGCATTCATCTGGAATTGTCTTAGGCCTCAGGGCTTTAAAAAGGCACTAAGCTGCTCAAACCTTACGGGGATTTTACTTGGGTTATGCAAAAGACAGACAATGGGAAAAATGGCTGGGAGATAGGCCTACAGAGCACAGAATGCCACAGTTGGGAACTGACAACTGCATCTTGGGGAAATCAAGGCAAGTTCCACAGTTCCACAATTTGGCTCTATCTAAAAAGGGCAGGCCCCCCTGCAGTGGATTAGCTCCATGTTCTGGAAAAATACTATAAATGTGATTAGGCAAATAGTTTAAATTTTTACAAAAGGACTGAAGGAAGCTCTTTATCTATAAAGCTAAACAAGAAACCATTCTTATTTATACCCAACAAGACCTTCATGCCACAAGTATACATGCTTCTCTGGCCAAAAAAGAAATTTATTTTATTTATTTATTTTTTTTGAGACGGAGTCTCGCTCTGTCGCCCAGGCTGGAGTGCAGTGGCCGGATCTCAGCTCACTGCAAGCTCCACCTCCCGGGTTTACGCCATTCTCCTGCCTCAGCCTCCCAAGTAGCTGGGACTACAGGCGCCCGCCACCTCGCCCGGCTAGTTTTTTGTATTTTTTAGTAGAGACGGGGTTTCACCATGTTAGCCAGGATGGTCTCGATCTCCTGACCTCGTGATCCACCCGTCTCGGCCTCCCAAAGTGCTGGGATTACAGGCTTGAGCCACCGCGCCCGGCCGGAAATTTCTTTAAAAATAAGCAAATTTTAAAAATAGTAATAGGACCCATCACGTGATCTGATCTGTGAAACCCTAAGATTTTATTTTAATTGTCATGAAACAATCTGCTGCGTCTGTCACAGAAACAAAATTAAGTAGGGGATTTCAGTGTAAATAGCTTTGGATAGCAATCCTACCCTTTTCAGGGCATGCCTATAAAGGAATGAAAAACACAGGACTAAGCTGGTAACTATGGTAATATCCTGGGACGGAATTGCAGAATTAGGAGTATCTCACAGAGGCTGACTACAGAATTCCTGTGTCTGCCTCTTCTGTTCAAAAGTGCACTATTTAGCAAACATACTTTCAAAATATTCTCATAAATAGTAATATGCCTAGTGTTTCCAGCATTTTCTGGACTCTGATTTGATTAAAGCAATAGCAGAATTAGATTACTTGATACATCCTAATAGGTTGAATATTTTGGCATGCAGTCATATCTATTTTCTTCCTTCCCCACTTCCACAGTTTCTGAGGAACTGATAAACACCAGGCACTGAATTTGGCACCAGAGAGTTAGAGATGACTCCTGTTCCTCAAAGAGCCCCCTGTCTGTTGGTAAAGTGAGACTGCAGAAGTCAGTACAACTCATTACGGCTAAATGCATTGAGACGAAGGGCACAGCAACGGGCCATGTTATGGTTTACACCTATGGACAGAATAGAGCCAATAAAGAGTTTTAGATAGATAATCTTGCAGCTGCATAAAAGTATGAATTTGAAGAGTTAAGACTGGAGGGAGGCAGATTGGTGAGGATGAGGGTTTGAGCTAGATGAGGGTCTGAGCCAGGTAGTGACTGTAGAACAGGAAAGAAGGGTTGTAGAAATATTGAGGAAGTAAACTATGAGGTCTAATGGGTTGCTTGACGAAGGGAGAGAGGGAGTCTAGTATTCTCAGAGTTCTAGCAGGTGACTGGGTAGATGGCGGTGTCAATAATAGATGAAAAGAATGTGGGAGAAGCATGTGTGGTTGAGGAAATGCTGTCTAGTTTTACATAGGTTGGGACTGCTGCTTCAGTGGGCTGTCCAGGTAGAAAGAGATTCAGCAGGCAGGTGGATCCATGATTCTGAAATGTGAAAGATGACTACTGGACTGAGATAAGGATTTGAAGCCATTAGAGTCTATCCTTTAATCGAAGACAGTCAACAAGATGACTAAGAGACAAGGAGGAGGAGTAGACTACAGATGTGATCATGGGAAAACTTATAGAAAACAGGTGTTGGAAGAGAAACCCCTGGAAGAGGCAGAGAAGAAATGGTCAGAAATGTCCCAAGAATAATAAATGAAAAGGAAGACAGAGAAAAGGAGGGTTTTAACACTGCTGAATGCAGTAATATTCCAGTAAAATGTCCAGTGGATATGACAATAAGGAGGATGTCAGTGAGCTGAGGGGTATCAGAAGCCATTCACTCAAAAAATATTAAAGTCCTTCTGTGTGTCACACACCATCCTAGGTGAATAAAGCAGGTAATATTCCTGCCCACAGAGACATTATACTCTACTGTAGAGCAGTCAAAGGGCAGCCTGTGGACTGGGACCAGTCCACCACTGTTATCTGTGTGTGACGAGATATCTAAGTACAATTTTAAGCGTAAGCATGTGGCAATTCTTACAGCAATTTTATATTGTAATGTAACTCATTTAGCAATTTTTACATTGCCAGGAAACCCAAGTATATGATCATTTTCCTGTAAAAATCATTTTCCTTTTAGTTTATGGGAGAGAACAGGTCCATGCCAAGTAAGAAATTAACAGAAAAACCCCAAAACAATGTGTTCACCCCTGAGGATAGTCTGAAAGGGACTGCTTCAGTGGACTGCAGTCAGTTGCAATGTGAGAAATTGGGAAAGAGTATAGAAGGCCTAGATGGCAAAGGGGAGAAAAGTAGCAGCTGCCAGCCAGAGAAGGATCTTATCTCGCCAGCTAAATTCTGCAGGGGCAAGGACAGTTAGAGTTCTCAAAAATTAGGATGCTAATATTTTCCTTCAATTTTCTGCCATTATTTACATATTCATGTTTTAGAGAAAATTATCTATAATTATGTTTATACAGGCATAATTTGTGCCTTGTGAGATACAGAAACACAATATATACAAATACATAGGCTAAATAGGTTTCCTTGTAGGCTGTGGCTGGTCAATTCCAGTCAGAAGAGCAATATTAGACATGCATTCCATTCCCCCATACAGACTGTCTTCCCGTCCTGGGTGTTATCAGGTGCTAGGCATGCAAGTGTTAGGCCTAGACAGGTCCTGTGTTTATCTGTCATTTTGGAAATTGGATATTTTGTCAGAAAAAGAACTGACACTAATAAAAATATAAGTTGCCATTTACTACCCAACACCACGTGCAGGTTAATTAATAGAACACACAGCCTGGAAGAAGCCAGCAATTTTCCATTTAGCTTTTTCAGATATTAGAACTAGATAGCATCATCAAATAACACACAGACACTCAGGCAATTTATAACTTTATGGTTAAAGGGGGAAGAAATCACTGCTTCAAAATCCTTCACAATCCACTTATCCTAGAGTCATAGATTGTTGGGTACCAAGGTTCCTGTAAAGGTTATTATATTAATTTTCTATTACTATAAATGATGACCAGAATCAATTTATAGCAAGTAGCAATCAGGTGAGTTTCTTTTTTTTTTTTTTTTTTTCCTTCTTCTTGCTTCTCTGGAATGTGAACTCCATTTCATGGTTATAACTTGTAAGCAAAAAAAAAAGAATTTTTTTTTCAGAGAAAAGCAAAATAAATCAGAAAACTCTATGGTGCATGGTTCTTACCTCCTGTAGCAACTTATCTAATTTGTGCTGTAATTCAAGGAAGTATCGTGAGGTGATGAGGCCCTGGTGGGATTTATCCAAGCAATCTCGAGCCAGTTCAATAATCTGGTGGTGAGTGAAACTAAGCACTCCATCTGCTAGGGGTAGAACGTTGTCAGGAGAGTAGCTGGTGATAATTTCCTTTAGACGTTCTTCCATCTGAGCTGTAGCCTATATAGCGAAGACACACATACACAGATGTAATACGAGGAAACACACGTGTAAACAATTTGACCATCACATTTTTTATAGCATTTTCAGAGATCTCCACAAGTCATTAAATAGGATTCTAGAAATCAAATTTAAAAGAAGCCTCACTTCTGATAAAATAATGGTACATACATGTCATCAGACATTTGTCTGAACCCATTGATTGTACAACACAAACGGTGAATGAACCCTAATGCATGTGGGGGGGTGTTCATACATAGCCTTTCCAGGTACACGGGATATCTTTGTACCTTCTGCTCAATTTTGTTGTGAAGCTAAAACTGTTCTTAAAAAGTTGCTTAAAAAAAGCAGCAGCCTCAGCATGTGAAATAAAGATCTGAGGACACAAAAGTGAAATCAATATTTCAGAATGATAATCTCCCTTTTCTGTGTTGTATCAAATGTAAAATGGTCCCTGTAAGCTTCTTCAAGTAACTCAAGTTGTATCTGTGAATTGCTATGCTTTCATTTAAGATCTTGGGCTCTTTCAGATGGATTGTCCAAAATATCAAATATTTCTTTATGTTTTTGTACTTAAACATCAGGATGTTGCTAGAGTTCCATGACCTAAGCTAAAAATGTATCTTTTTCGGCTAGGTTTTAATGTGCCAGGAGCACACATCTTATATCATCTTCTTTTCCCAAAAAGCTACATCCTATGCAAAAGTCCCAGGGGACTCCCTTGGTAAAATAAATCTAAAATTTCCTTTCCAACTTTTATTTCATTCTCTCTGGTCACCCACTGCCTAATCCATATTCCTTACTTACATTAATTATATATGCAGGGAGACTCCCTTTCCTTCCTCCCTCCTCCTCCCCTCTAATATCCTAACCTGCATTAACTAGGTAACAGTCAGTATCTGTTTCCCTGGTGAGCAAGTGACATGTGATAAATAGCTAAAACAGCTTTAATCAATGACATCAATGCTGGGTTAGTTGCAAATAATAAGTACTCTACTCTTGATTTATGAAACCAAAGATTTTCGTTTGTTCTCCAGCTTAGGGCAACACTGGCTGTGGGGGCGGATCAGGAAAAACATGGGAGAGTGGCCTTTTCTCAAATGTGCAGAAATGCTTTGGCGGGAAAGATGTGGAAACAAGGTGAGTTAATGGGACCATCTGAGAGCAGGTCCTTGCAGCCAAGGGCTTGGCAGCAACTCTTCACAGTTGCTCTCTCAATTCACGTTCTTTTACCAGTCTAACTGGAGAACACGACAACTGTGCCTTCTCTTCTAAATTAATAGGGTTAGAAATACAATGTCTAAAGAGATGGGAAATCACAGAAAAGTAATGTGGAAAAGAAATAAAAACTCTCATGACACACCAATCTACAGGCTTCTAATGGAGAAAAACAGTCTCTACTTAACAGTATGGCGCAGGCCCAGAACATGGGTACAAAGTGCACAGTCTAGAGGCCTTTCAAAGTAGACCCTCCCTACGGCACCTCACCAGGCCTTCCCCATGTGTGGTGCACAAGTGGCAGGTTCACTTTAGAGCCAGCTCAGCATAGAGAGAGCACAGCGAGTTCTCAGCAGTTGTTAGCTTACCATTTTTTTTAAGTTATTTTCTCTTTCTAAGAAGACTGTGGAGCTGTTTTATGCAAATCATTACTAGATTGGACCTTACTTCCCATAACAAAACCACCTTACAGACTCTAAACCTATGCTGCCTGTTCGTTTAGATGCTAGGCATCTTCAATTCAATTCATTACCTTTGGGAACCTTTCTTTGTAGACATGGTTCATCATAATTATTTCATGGTCACAGCAGGCGGGAGAACGTCCAGGGCTGCAAGTAAAGCAAATTACCCTTTTAAACTTGCCACAGCATGAAATGAAAATAAGCTTTTTATTTATAAACAGTCAGCTGCATCAAAAGTACTATGCAACCTTTGTAAGAAAAGTATATTAGATAATAAACTATGAAATCAGTCATTAGTACACACGCACACATACATTCCCACAAACACAGAGACACTCTGAATAGGACTGAAAAAGAAAGCTCAAGAAGTGGAATGCCACAAAATCATCATAGTTACAATACAATACTAGTTCAGAAAGTGTTTGTATATTGAAATTATATTCTGCACATAGTGTGAGCTTGCATAAGATCTGGAAAACAATTAACAAACCACAAAATAAAACAAAATAGGGTAGCTACAAACAGCAACATCTAGGACACGTTTAACAGTGTAATTTCACACTTTTACCATACACCTGCGGTCTGCCACACATCACTGAAAAGGTCTGAGTCTTCCATGGCACAGGTGTCATAATTGAAATCCATTTGCTAGCCTAGCAAATATTTATCTGGGATGCTGAGGTAGGCATTATGTATAATATGAAACAGAGGCATACAACTGTTGTGCATTCTTCTTTACTCTTTCAATAGTAGGTTCATATTCCTTCCTAGTGGTATATAGTTGTGCAACTTCAGTCTATTTATATTCCTAAAGGGATATAGCTTACACTACGCATCTTAGGAATTCCTTTAATAAAACAAAAAATGGCACCCATGTGGTAAAACACGGTGCCTGTAGATGAAATAGTAAAACCAGTTGTTAATTTCATATCTCAGAATAATCTAACATGTCTCACAATTATCTAGTGTGGCTATATTTACTATTAGCTTATGAGACTAAGTGAAGACAAAAAGTACAAAGGCAAATTGCTTCTCATTAAACTTTGATATTCAACTGACCACCTAATAAACAAGCTATTTTTTAATATAATAAAACCTTAAGATATCAAAGTTCACTAATTCTATAGCATCAAGATCTCATACTGCAGTGGACAAGGTGATGCCCTGTCCTGATCCCTCCTTCAAAGAAGGACCTGTTGCCCGGCTGCTGGGAGTGCTGTCCTCAGAAACCTTCAGCTGTCAGTCCCTGCAGGGATGGCATCAGCTGCAAGAAGTCATCTCGCCTGAGGCTGAGTCTTTCCCAGGGTGCCATATCCAGTGAGGGACACAATGACTGAGGTAGGGATGTAAACGAAGGCACATTTGGGCCAAGGGAGCAACTCTGCTGAGTCCTGTCATTCCCGAGCTCTCTGTGGAGTTGGCTAAAGCTGCTGGACTTCTCCCTCTGCCCAATCCTGCCTCCCCCTTCCCTTCCACAGGTGCTAATTTCAAAAGCACTCCCGGAGAAACATCCTGAACAAGAAGCTCTGTTTTAGATTCTGCTTCCTAAAGAAACAAACTCACAGTAAAACTGGCCCTATTCAGTGTCAGGTGGACTACATTTGGCATCCACAAACTTCAGGTGACACAAACTCCTAAAAATGTGTTCACAGTCTTAGTGAAAGTAAGACTTATGACGGGAAGAAAGAATAAAAAGATATTTTGTAATATGAAATCTGGAATTTAAAAAAATCCTCCTATTCTTGTTGTTGTTCTATTTCCACCAGGCTGTTACTTCTTAACATAACAACATTAACTGCTTTTGCACTGCCTTGAAATTTCCAGTGACTAGACGTTTTCATAGGTAGTTCTGAGACCATCATGATTACTACTACTGCTGCAATCAGCAAATTGTGAGAACTGAAAAGGAAAATTGTAAGATGCCTTTCAGTCGTCATTAACAATATTATGTGTACATGGAAACATCATGCTATATTTGTAATAGTTTGCAAGTCAGTTCACACACACATGAACTAAAGGACCGAAGTCTTCACTCAAAATGTTTGAAAATAGAGAATCCAATTAAGTAATGGTTTTCAGCCAGGCCCACACACCTCAGACTTCGGGAACGGGGGCGCATCGGCGTGTTCCTGCATCTGTTCTCAGTGGCGATGCTTTCGGTGGTACAGAAATGTTTCGACAAGAAGTGTAACTCGTCCGGTGTTGGTTGGTATGGTAACTGATGCAACTTCTCCTGGGAGGAACAGGATGACTGAAACAAACCAAAGTGAGGTCACATAACTACCTCAGAAAGAAACTTTTCAAAAGAATAGGAGAGATCGATGAGTTAAACTTGGGTAATTTTTATCGTTTTTTTTTTCAGGTTAAAGTTGTAAGAAGTACTGCCTAAATGTATAACTTGATGTTCTCTCTCAGAGTTCAAAATGCTTTCCCTATTTTGCCTCATTTGTTTATAATTTCCCAAAAGGTAGTTTTCCCTCTGGAGAAAACCCAGGCTCTGAAAATGGATCCGAACCAGTCAAAGCCAAAGCAAGAAAGCGACCACTGGAGTGACATTAGGGAGCACCGTATCGCAGATTAGCTTTCAGTTGAACATGGCACCCCTGAGTTTACTGCTGCTCAAAATCAAATACTGACTTTTAGGTAAATAACATAAAATAAATGATATCATATGAGACGGTCAATAAGGCAACAAAACCTCTTTTTATAATGCATCAGAGTGTGCCATGAGTAAAACAGGGGAAGGATTAAAGAAGATACTTTTCTGAATAAAGCCACTGTTTTAAAATCTGGAATTGAATTTTCTTTATTCCTTTTTCTCAGGGAGAGTGGAGGGTTGAGACTATAACTTAAAATAAAAAGAAAAACTTTCAAGTGGTGTTGAGTTTTTTGTTACATGCCTGTAGATTTGCTTTTTAGAAATCATCATTCAACATTTGGAACCAGGAAAGACAGGAAAGGTGAAGAGCTAAATAACCCTGCTTTTAATCAATCTGAAACATTTAACTAAAAAGCAAAGAAACTATTGTTTTCATTTTTAGTCGGAGGTAAACTCTCTAAGTAATTCTAATAAAAGAGACTGAGAAATTTTTAAGTAAATGGAAACATGGTTAGAGTAAGCACATTTTGAAAGATACTACTTATTTTAAAATGTCAGTTCTAGTAAGCATTTTTTAAAAAAATCATTATATTAAGAGTACCCTTCATAAATACTAAAACACTGCAATGTAGCAAAACTAGAAATTAATGCCCAAAGCTTAAAAATTATTCCTATAACTTGAAATTATAAAACATCTTATTAAGTACATATTAAGACAAAGAGGAAATTTTATAATGTAATGAGATTATTTTACAAGCAATAAAAAAATGAGAACACTACTAGAAAGACTTATGAGATAAATCAAAGCTCTATTCAATAAGTACAGTCATGGCCTTAAACACTTTTCACTAAGAAAAAAGAAATAAAACACATGAACTAAATCAAGTCAAGAAATCAAGAAAAAAAAATAAAATCAATGCAAGCAGGAGATAAGCAGTGGTGATCAGAGGAAAGATAAGGAAATTAGCAAATAGAAAAACAGAATTAAGAATCTGCAGATAGGTCTCAAAGGTAAATCAATGTCCACAATCCTGTATCCAAGATTTCAAAACCCACAAACTCAGAAGTTTGTTCCTAAGTTTACAGTAATCTCTTTTGGTGGCAAAGCACCAACTGAACTGATGTGAAGCTGTTTAAAATATTTATTTAATCTACTTAGTGTGAATGTTGATTCAAGCTGCTGCAGAAATATTAATACATTTGATTATGAGCGGCTGGCCCCACTGTTGCTGGTCTGTTACGTACAGAACAGGGATGTTACCTTTCTCAAAGTGAAAATTCCAAAACACACCAGGCTCAAGATATTATGCAACTGTACTTGCACAGGAACAGTATCTACTGACTTCAGAGAAGGGTCCAAAGAATGAACATATAAGAAAAAAATTATGCTGCTAGTTCTTAAGGCAATTAGAGTTCCAAAACCATGTTCTGAGTCATGATATCACTCAATAAGTATTTAGTCTCTGCAGGTAACCATTTTGCAAAGGATAGTATTCATATGCACATACAAGTTTCTACTTTTTATTAAATCATATCATTTTATAGACATACCTCATATTTTTAAGAGTACTTATATTCTTATTTCTGTACTTTCACTCAGCAGAAAATAATTTATCTGGTAAGAAACATATGGGAGAATGTCTTCTGACTGCTACAATTCTATAGTACTTATTTCAAAATTAAGAATTATCTGAATATCATATTGGAAAAGCTCCACAAATTAATTTTAACTGCAAACTGTGATGTTAGAAGAAATTGCAACACTGAATATTCTCTGGGAGGACTGATTTACTTCATCTGGATAAATCTTTCCAGTTTCAGAATATAGCATTTTTAACATTTAGCAATTTTGCAGTTTCCACAATAAACAAAGGATACAGATATTATAATGTTTACATTTCAGTCTGGCATTCAGACAACAGCTGAAATTATCTGTAAAGTTTAAACTATATTTTCAAAGTGCTTCAAAGTCACTATATTTTAAAGTGACCAGGTCAGCTTTATTAATTACAAGGTTTATCTGAAGAAATACCATGTAAATTCCTTTAAAAAAGCCAAGAGACTGGGTTCTAAAACTGCTCACCATATTCTTACTGAGAAAACAATGGAACAGTAAACAGTCACTCAGTTAAACAGTCTCTCTGTGCCTCAGATTTCTGGCTCATACAACGAAAAAAACAACAGCAATTACCTGATAGGGGATGTTGCTAAGATTAAATGAGCCAATGAATTTTAAGAATTTAGACCAGGGCCTGGCGTATAACCGATATTTATAAAACAACATTATTTTAAAAATTATTTCTACCAAACAGGGTCTGATTTTATGTAGCTCACCTTTTATTATGTATTCACTTTTAAAAATGAATGACTTACTAAAGATGGAAAGAATACAAATCCTGAACTCTCTCCTATTTTTCTTGCAAAAGAGAGATTTCTATGTCCAAGTTATAATGAAACTTGACTGAAGGCAATGCAAGGTGATAGAGTTGAAATAAAAAAAAAAAATGGAGTTAAAAGACACATCTAAAATACTGGCCAATAACCACTGATAGTGACTGCCATAAGAATCAAGGATGACTTCACTATTATTTACTGACAATTTTATTCATTCATGCTATTCAGGACTTTCAAGCATCCTTTACTGATGCTGATGTGCCTCTGAAACCACTCAAGGTTGTTAGCATGTTTCTAAAAATATGATCTAAATGGACAATAGACTCATATATCACAACAAAATGGAATAATGGATAGAAAAATAAATTACCTTTGCTCAATGAAATATCAAAAAGAGATGGTAAAAATAATGCAACAGTTTTTAATAATTTGGTTTTAAAGGTACTCCAGAAAATCTACGCTATATTATTATACTTGGAATTCTGGAAATACATCAGTATAAGGCAGAGGTGATACCAGTTAGAATTTATCTATTTAACTGTAGTTTCTCGTCATTCAAGTGTTATTAAGTGCCTAAATCTATGTGCTTAATGGAGTGCTAGGGGCTATAAAAAATACAATAGATGGATATCCCTAAACAATAAACCAGAGATTTTGACAAAATGAGGCTCTAGGTCCACATTCCTCGCTGGTACAAATAGAGCTAGATCACTCCATATATTGAACATCTGCAACCTACTAGGTCTTTCTAAATGACCAACTTGTTTCTACGGCCCTGCAGATACAGTTATCCCACATGATTACTAATGTGAACTAAAAACACATAGATCTAACCTACTGAGTTGTTTCCAGTAATTGCTAGGTCTCTTGTTGAAATGTTAAGTTTGGGGCAAGAGTATCCATTTTCCTCTATCCTAGTTTCATAATTCCACCATGTCTCTATTTATCTTAACCTTCTTCCAAGTTGTTTTAATTTCTTCTTAAAAGAAAGTTCTTACCTAGAAGGCATAAATTAAGACTTGCCTTTTTTTTTCTTTGAAGGAGAGAAAAAAACAAAACAAAACAAACCTCTATCTAAGCCACATAGGAAGAAAGACACAGTCTGTGAAAGTTCAATGGCATTTTTAGCACTCATGTCACTGGCATGGAACCAAAGCAATAAAACTAGATTGTGTTTTTTTCCCCCAAACTACACCAAATGTTATTAAAATGAAAGCTTCCAGTCTCCTCCAAACGTGTGATCCTGGAACTTCCTCAATTTATGCACTACAGTTTAAAAGCTTGCAGTGAAAGTATGTCCTTTTTATGTTTGTCAGGCTATCATTTGATGCGTCGCTTATTCAGAGTGGCAGACACACAGAATTTATCTTCTCCTCCCTACCAGGAAACACCCAGAGAAAACACTGCCTGTGTAATAGCTCTGTTGTTGTGAGGAAGAGAAAAAAAGAAAAAAACACTGCCTGTGTAATAGCTCTGTTGTTGTGAGGAAGAGAAAAAAAGAAAAAAACACTGCCTGTGTAATAGCTCTGTTGTTGTGAGGAAGAGAAAAAAGAAAAAAAAAAAAAGTCAGGCACTTACAGAGACCGTAGAGCTGGGTGTGTTTGTCCCATAGCCAGAGGAAGGGAGAGAAGCCAACGACCAGCGGCGTCCATCAGTCCTATTGAGAAAGTGAGTTTAGCTTAGGCCAACGCTGGCATACTGTCACATGGGAACTCCAGGGAAACTAAGTATTTTTAGTCAAACAAATGACACAAACATAGTCTGTGAGGATGTGGAAATGCTCAGCAAGGGTCAGGGTAAACAAACATTATACAGTAGGTTGACTTTTATTTAAACTGAATCAATACAACCAAACAAGTAGAAAGTGAATGAGTTGATCCATATTATTGATGTCTCACTAATATACTCTGACAAAATGAATACCAGGGATAATTACAATGGTCAGACTCAGCAGATTCAAATGAATAAGAACAGAAAGGGAGGAGGAAAACAGTCTCATCTGGAAACTGATAACCAGAGCAAATGATCTTTGGAAGGGGCTGACTTCCAGCATGGCACAAGAGCCTGTGGGGACTTTCTTTGCATCTGAAACACTTTCTGCTTATGATTTTCAAGGGAACAGTTCTACTCATCATACTTAGGGAAGAAGGGATCATTGGGCTCATGGGTGGCTCAGGCCTGAACTGTCAAATAACTTTAGCATTAAGTAAGTAACCGACCTTATGCTTAGAATCTCTTAAGAGTTACTGCCTTTGGACATGACCTGGCTTGTTATAGCAAAGCCTCCTGCCGAGTCTTTGAGCATGCAGCCCAGCTCTGGCTGGTTAACAGTCGGGGCAGAATGAAACCTTCTCCATCAGTGATAGAACTTAATGCAAAGACTAAGTTGTTTGCCTCAGTCTTAGAGGCAAAGCTGGCAGGAGCCATGAAGAGGGTGGTTTGTATCTTCAAGTGACGACAGAATGGGTGGTTTCTCAATTGGAGTTTGGCTGTGAATAAGGGTCATTACAAGGGTCTCAGATGAGTGAATGCAGCAGTAGAAACAATACTGCTGCAAAGGGAAAGGGACACCAGAAAGCAAATTTTCTGAAATCTCTGGCATTCCAGAGCTATTACTTTAAGTGCAATTTTGAGTAAGATTGTGCCTTAAAAGCCATAGAACATTTTGAATGTTCCATGCAAATTTGCCAAGGGGCAAAAAAGGAAACACACACTTTAAAAACAGCAACATGGCATTCTTAGATCAATAAGACTGCAGTGTCATATATGGACATTTCGTAATTTGTGTTATTACGTTTGTAATTATGTTAACTTGCCAAGTGACAAGAGTGGACAAAATTTACCACAGACACATTCACAATAAGTTGAAGTTAGGGAATTCAACAGCATTAGGCTTGAATTTGACAAATGTCACCGTTAGATGTTAATGTAAAAAACTGACATTTTAGCCTAAATTTATATTCATGGAAAAATAAAATTATAGGCTGCCATGGATATAACCTCCAATAAATGCAAATGGTCCATAAAGACAAAATGGAAAAAGTCAAGTGGACAAATCACAGAACTACCACAATGTTAAGATTTTAGTAAAATTTACCTGTCATTTCTGTACCATGATTGGAGTACAATTGAATCAAGTATGTTAAAAAAAAAAAGAAGCAAAATAAGATGTATGTAAATATACCAGATAAAACAAATTGAGATAAGTTATATGTTCTTTTGAAATACTTTTAAACAACTGAAAATGTTAATGATTTAAGAAGTAATTATATAACATGTTTATAAAGATACTTGATTGTTAAATGGACATTATTAAAGAGTTAAGAATCCATACCTGCACTATATATTTTAAGCACCTCCAATTTGATAAAGTAAGAAAAGGATATGATTTTAAAAGAATTATTCAGTCCATTTAATAGCAATTATCAGAAACTAGTCTCTGGAAAGAGTGAGGGACACAATTTCCCCCTGCTATGATTTTGTTTTGTGATTCATTAACTCTCCTTCCCCTCAGGTATCAATGAACATATTTCAGATGAATGAGCAATTCCAAGAGAAGACATGTTCTTATTAGTTCTGAAGCATAAATTACATTTGCTTGCTCCGGAAAACACACAACTAGAAAGATGTTTAAACAAGAATGTGCTCAGTACTCTGTACAGCCACGGACCAGAAATAATTTACAACTCATAAAGTTCCCTAAGTTGTCTGTGTCTATTTATTCAAAGGGAGCACAAAGGACCACTGCATTTTCATTACCATGACAACTGCACATCAGAAGTCACTATACATGCTATATACAGTACTTGAGAGAACATGCCCTTTTTTCAAGAAAGCTATCACACAAGTACAATTTGGATCCTGCTAACAATGTTGTCTTTTCTTTGCAGTAGCTACCATTAAAATGTTACAGGAAGACAAGACTACATTCTTGCCAATGGAACAAGCCTTTTTTGAAAAGAGTCTTTTCCCTTGTGGGTGGGAATCTTGGTGTTACATTAAATTAAAAAGTAAGAAGAAAAAAACATCTGATGGGAACATGGGACACAAAAAAGATCAGCAAAAAAATAACAACCCTTATTTCAATACCACTCACAAAAATTTAGATTATTATGGTACACAACAAAGAAAGAATAAACAGTTCCAATATCAACCTGGCTATTCTAACTGTATGAAGAAGAAGCAGATTTATTGTTATAGTTATCTGGAGTGATACACCGAATATTCCAGTTGATGTTGGAAAAAGTTGAACTATGCCAATATAGTTAACTAAAATCTACTCCAGAATTCTGGAGGTGTAACTGGGAGGTTACAATGATCAGATTCAGCAGATTCAAATGCATAAAAACAGAAACAGAGCAAGAAAAACACTCTTATCTGGAAACTGATAACAAGAGCCAATGATCTTTAGCAGGCCTGACTTCCAGCCCAGTACTCAACAATTGTCGGATGACCTGAACTCAGCAGGCAAGTTTGTCGTAGTAATTGGCTTGTAGAAATACACTTGGAGATTCAACCTAGTGCATAATAACTAAGCAACTAGGAGAGACCCACAGCATTTCTTGGAAGGCTCTATGTTTCCTACAAAAGTGAAAGCAATCTGCAAAACATAAACTTCCACAACTTCTGGGAATGGCAGGAGAGTATTTTTACCTCCATTTCACCACCAGGGAAAAAAGGATTAAGTAGGTCCACAATCAGGTGGATTGTAAATTAATACCACAATTAGCAATGTGAAAATGTTTCCTTGCTCCAGACAAAATCTATACTATGGTTTTCACTTTCATCTTTTATTTTACTTAGCAGTAAAAAATTAATTCGATAATTTCACTCTCAAATCTGCATTTGAAAATATAGAAAGCAAGTCTGTGTCTATACTTGGACTATTTTGTTACAGGGTATGGCTACTAGGAAAGTATTACCACATAAGGTAAGAAAGATCAGAAAAGATTAATAAGCCAGACTTTTATCCCTTTACCCAAGACTACTTTTAAAAACAGAGCAATATTTCCTCAATTGGACTAAATTTTACAAAACAATAACATGTGGGAGTCTCAAAATGACATTATTTCTTAAAGGCTCAGCAATGCGCACCAAATGGAAGGTAACAGAGACCTAGGAGTGGAATCTCCACGTCGCCCGAGGAAAAATCAACTCTAAAATGGAGAGAAATATCCCAGATGTTACATAAAAATACACCAATTTGAGTTTTCATAACACAGGGTTCTGTTTACTTGAATAACAGTTTAAAATGATGATCATTCATGTCCTAATCTAAATTAATACTTTTTGAAGAGTGTGGAGGGAGTTCCATTCGGAAATTCATGCAAAATGAACTAGAGGTCTCCTGTGATAATCTCCTGTCACGGTTTATGGTTTATTCGTCAAAAATTAACATGCCTGGGGAGTTTATGTATTTTTTTTAATAGCATGGAAACCAGATTCACATGTCCTTCAGTCACCTATTTAATTATTAGATTCTCTTCATTTTTATAAATCTGCCAGGATTAAGATACTGTGATTTCTGTCATGTTTAAATGCACTCCATGAGATTTCCATTTTTCTTATTACTTATAATAAATGCATTCTCCCCTTTATAGAGGTAGGTTTTAAAGACTATAGTAGACTACAGTAAACACTTATTTATCAATTTTTATAGGATTTTTTTCCACTTGGAATAGTAGCACTATTATGAATTAATATTCATTGGGCAAACAGGCTTTCTGGGACCAGTACATTTTCTTACAGTACTTAAGAAGCTAAAAAAAGAGAAGTAGGAGCTGGGGTTAAAAACAGCATATGGGTCTCAATAAGTTCCCTGGAGATGATGTTTTCATCACTCTTATATTGTCCCCATGGTGAGATATATAAAGTCATTTAACATATGATGGGAAACAACTTAACTATGAAAGAACAAACCTTTTCACATCAGATTTATAATGAAATCTTAATTACACAGAATTCTGAAAATGCGGCAACTGTTTTTTCTAGACCTAGTAACGTAAAATGCATGACATGCTGACAAACCATCGTGAGGGCACTGCAAGTTTTGCTGGTTAGTCATGTGTGTAAGAACAATTTTTTTTTTAACCTACCTATGTGTCTTTATTAAGTGCTACCTTAATCCACTTCAGGATATAGTTAGGTCTCTGAGGAAAACTGAGTAAATATCTAGGACATTCAGATCATAAACCGAGTTTCTCCTGAATATTCAGAAACTTGGCTGAAGGTGCCACTTTGTTTTCTTGGTGTTTTTCCTGGGCAGAAGAGGACAAGCTATGCACGTGAGAGGGATGAAGGAGTCCAGGAAGGTGAAGGACTGCATCTGACAGGGTGAAGCAGATGAATTCCACATGCAGAACACAGAAGACATGACTGTGCACACTCCTCTGACTTGGCTACATCATAGTAGAAAATCCACAGTGAACATGGTGTGACATGACATTGTGTGCCTGCTATCCTCTGAACAACAAAAACACTTCCTCTTGACTCAGTGGTCCAGTTATAAGACATCTATCTTTGACATCTGGTGCCCAATTGCAAACATGATAGGAAGAGAAAGCAGAAAACATCCTATAGCCCATGTATGGCTTTTTCTCAATGGGATCACTAAATTGCTGGCTTGAAATTGCTAAAGCAGATGTGTTAAAACAAAGCTTTGTGGCAGCCTAAGCTCCTCTGGCCAGTGGGGCTTTGGAGAAGGCCTTACAGAATAATGAGCAGGACCTCACAGGGCACGGAGCAGGGGAGGGGGAGAAGCGGGGACGGGAAGACGCAGGGAGGGGGAAAAGTGGGGAGCGGGAGAGGAAAATGGGATTCTCTCTATAAGACTTTATGCCTCCACTCACATAAAGTCCTTACCTCCGTGCAAAGGAAAAATGGGCTGAGGCACTGGGGGAGAAATTTCTTGGACTATCTTGAGGGCTATTTCCTAGAGAGAGAGAAAAAGAGAAAATTTTACTACATGATTTTGTTTTTGTATCATTTTCACCTCAAGAATCCTCTCCTTAGAAATAAGTTTATTTACATTTCTGTAGAACGTCCTTTCCTCCAATAATGCTTTAGTTTTACCTGGACCAGGGATGGTGGGGTGGGCAGGGGGAGGAGATGGGGATGGGGGAGCATGAGTTCCAGCACAGCTTTCTTAAGTGTGCGAGACACATGAATAAACACATTCAGCTATATCACCAACCAGGAGTCCTGCATGGCTATAACAATACAAATATTTCAATCTGATAGAGTAATGAATATAGACAAGTCTTGGTTGTGACCCTCCAGATGTGAACATTTCAATGAGCAGGATGCAAGGCTAAGCATATGCTTCAATTGGAGGTGTTTTCCATTTCAGCAGGCAGCCTTAGTACTTTTTGTTTACAGTAGACTGAATAAGAGTCTGAGTTCCTGAAGATAAATCCTCATATTCTGAATATTTTAAAGGTGGATATGTCAGAACTAGTTGTAAAACACTGGGAAGACCACAGCAGTTGGGACCTTTTTCTCAATGACCCAGATCTATCTCAGCATTGCCAAGTGGCTCAGCAGGATTACCCCTTGTCAATATTTTCCTCAACAATCCCTCTGCTCCTAAGCAGCTGGACTGTGACTGACCAGGCAGCCTCAAAAAGCCACAGCCACACAAAGGCTGGCAGAGCCCATCTTCCCCAGGCCTTCAGGGGTGGTGTGGAGCAGTGATTGCTCGTTGGAAGGAGGGCAGCTCCTCTGGGGCTTGTTACTTTCTCCATTAGCCCACTCAACCTGCTGCTGATCATTGAGAAAGCTTGGCCAGCAGCTGGCGAGGGCAAGTTCAGGACGCTCCAGACCACCCTGCTTCCCTCTGCATGTTTAATTAGATTGGTGGAATTGTCTGAGGACCACACGGAACTGTAGCTGGTTTAAATAAGTGGGCAAGGAAAGGCTGCAAAGCAATCCTGTACCTTCTAGAAAAAGGAAAAAGGAAAAATAAATCAGGAAGCTACACTTAATCCCTAACAGCAAGTCAAGTGCCACATTACTGGTTTCTTAATGAAAGTGACTACTGTAATTGGGTGTAAGGAATACAAGATTTTACGTCAAAGTCAGTACCTGGCTGTAAAGGTAAACAATTTATTACCAGTGTGCAGAAAGAATAGACTAACACATTAAGGAGGATACATTTAGTGTTACCTTGAGGACGTTTGGACTGACTATATCTCTACTGAAATTCTTCAATTAACTTAAGGTTGCAAATTTTATAGTGATGTCTTCGACAAATGCCATTAACTTTATGACAGACAGCACAATCACAGCCATTTAACTGGGAAGAGCTGAGAAGCCCATTTCTTTATGGATAGAGAATCATGAAGCATTTTTCCCCCTGCTGCAATGAAATTTATCACGGCTTTGCATCTGTTATTCCTTGGGCCCCTGGAGAAATGAATTCTGCTTTTGCCATCCAGTAATCCAGGATTCATTTTGTCCATTTATCTACACAGCTAAATTAAGTTCTTTCAACTTCTCTCAATAGCCTTCATCCCCTCTCCTGACACCCCTAATTTAGCTTGTATATTTCTCCTCATATTCCTTTAAAAATCTCAAATTTCAAGATGGCTAAAAATTGTTTCCTACAGGAAATAATCTAATGACAGAAATATTCACATAAATTTTGTTTTTCATTTGGGAAAAGTGTTCAATTTGCTCACACACCATATAGAGCAAATTACCAGTAAATAATTAGGCGTAACACAACAACTGATTATCTGAAACCAAGACATTCTAAGAACAATCCCTGCTACACCTATTCACTTAAAATGAAATCATAAGGCTAATGAAACCTGGCACCAAATTCTTAGCCCTGTGTGCTTTGGAAAGAAAACACTGTATCTGGAGATTCTAATGTGATCAACTAGAACAATAGAGAGCTTATTAATATATATTTTTTAATCTGAAGAAGGAAGAAACAAGGAATTGACTTAAAACCCTTTTCACTTTTCAGGATATTAATGTATGGTTCCCATGCTGACCCATCATCTTCAGGATGAACAGGCAGAGACATAGATAAAGAGGTGAATTTAACTCTGCTCTTAAAAAAAAAAAACAAAAAAACAAGGCTGCCATTAACCATTTCCCATATTCAGATTTTGCCCTCGCATCTTAGGCTGCGTTTCTAGGTCCATCCCTTGAACATTTTCCTCATTTTCTTCTTATCTACTACACTACTGTAAAATCTAACTTAAATTCCCACATCTTCAACTTCAAGACTATAGAGGTGTTGGTTCTAGCTCACTAATCACAGATGTTTCTGTTTCATGTCAGGCCAAAAAGCTAAATTAAAATGCAAATATATATACATACATATCTTTATACACACACACACATATATACACACACATAGACATACACACATGAATTATCATTAAGGCTCTTAACTGTCAGAGGATATTAGAGAAAATGAGTGAGAATGATGTGGGCTAGAGAAACTGATAATTCCTTAAGGACAAGGGACTCTAGCTCAATTTGGGGGCAGTTTAGCAGGTTTTAGGTAAGAGGAGAAACAGAAGGCGACTTCAGGAAGGAGTCAGAAACAACCCAAACACAATAGGGCAAAGCAATCGAGACAGTTTCTCTGGCAGAAGGGAATTGGGACTGGGAAAGCCAGTGAGCTGTGTTTATTCGTACTGATTAGTTAGAGGCTTTAAGAAATACTTGGAGGCAAGAGAGAGATGCCAGAAGTTCTAAGCTGGCCTGAGTGTACTTGGTGTGGGTGCCCAGGGGAGTAGCAGAGGAGGAGGGACCTAGACTAGGACATGGAAGGCCAATAGAAAGGATATTCTGGTGGGCAAACCAAGCATAGTCGTCAGCGGATTAGAAACAAGAGAAAAAGGATACAGGCTAAAAAAGTGACTGATGTTTCCAATGTGGGTAGATTGGGAAAATGACTGATCCCCTAATAGGAAATTTTGGGAGCGAAATGGAGTGGTGGTGGTAACAGAAGAAAAGGGTAAATGAGCAGTCTATAGATTTCTGTGTTATGTATTACAGAAATTCCTCCATTTTCCTTAGGGAGGAATTATAAGACTAGCAGATTTGGCAGGTAGAAGTCAATCTTTGAAGTCTTCGTTCTTATTTGAAATAAAAATTGATTCCTACTCAGTCTCTGAAGACTTAGCAATGCTATTTTGTTATACAGTGATCAAAATACTGCTAATTTACAAGAGGCCAAATTATAAAGCACATACTATATATTCCAAACTCAGCAAAGAGGACTTGGCTGCTGTGCATATGCACAGTGCTTTCCCAGGATGAGAGCAAGAAGGAGTGAAACCTGAGTCCTATACATGACCTTCACTCCTCATAGCACTGCTCTCTGAATTCATCCACCCGTCTGCAAAGCAATACCTGAGAGACTCCCAGATGAAAACTGGTGCCAGTTAATTCTCTGCCCATATGTGCAGCACTTGCTTATAACTAAAATCCTGCTGCTCCCAGGGATTTGCTGGCTCTTGGATGTTTGAGGGCTAGGATACTTTATAGACTGCTGGTATCGCTGCTGCTGTTTCTGACCTGGTAAAGTAAACCTTAGTAGTGGTCAGGCATTAGGTAGGTAATTAACCCCATGATCCCCATGGGGAACTAGCATGGCTAATACATAAGCAGTGTAGGAAAAACATACTTTACCTAACGGCACTACACAGGGTGCCTCATTTTAGTGGCAGCTATTGTTAAGAAAGTGATTTCCAGATTAATTAAATTGTTTGATTGCTTTATAATTAGACTGGAGAAGTCCTGTGTCTTCGCTACGAGAAGCAAGCTGCAAATCTTTTTAAAAGGCATATGCTATGCCCTCTATAGATTATTAATGTGCTTTTAATAGCTGTCTGTTTGCGAAATGATAGTTTCTGATGACTTGAATTTCTATCAGGACTGAGGGAATCCAAGAATGAATGATAATTGCCATTTAAACTCCTGGTGGATCAAAGAGTAAGCCCCCATTTGAATCCCTGTTGCCATTACTTGATGATCCCCTTAAATGAGTTGTGACATTTGCACCATAACAATCAGTGCTGTGTTTCTTATTGCTGTGTTGGAGATTCCTGGCAAATGGACACTGCTTAAAAATCCTAAAACCAAACTTCACAGCATCAGACCTAGGATCTCCTTGTATGATGAACACCAGCAGATAAAGTGGGCACTGGAACACGATGCAGGAACCTCAACCAGAGTGAACTCTGTAAAATAACAGTTCCGTTCCCCTGAGAACTTTGAGTCCATCTCACCAGACCCAGACAGGTGACTCATGAAAAGAACTAGGAATCTCCCTTTCATTTAGACACCTGTCTCCAACTGGCTCCTCTCCAGATATAATTGTAGAATATTAATTAAACCTGGGCAGCTGTTTCGACTCTAAGTGGCCAAGAAAAAACCTTGATTGGCCTTCAGTGGAATTCTCTGGGTAAGTTGTCAAGTGTTCACAGGCAGGCTAATGAATAGAAGTAGACTCATATGCTTAAGTTTCAAGTAAAGACAGAATTATACACAATGAATCAAGGCTTTCTTATAATCTGGGCTCTCTGAATCTTTGGTTTTTCCTGTCCCTGTCTTATTGACCCTTCCATAGCTATAGCACCATTACTCACTGCTTGACTGAGCCAACAAGTTACTAAACATCTACTCTATAGAGATGGATAACATGATTTGATTTACATTTTAGAAAGATCCTTCTAGCTGTTCTGTGGCCAGTGGGCTTTAGGCAGGCAAGAGCGGAAGCAGGGGGATGAGTTAGGAGGCTACCAGCACAGACAAGGTAAGAGAGATGGTGATTTAGATAGGGTGATTGAAGAGCTGTTATGTTTTGGCAGCAGAGCCAATGGGATTTGCTGGAAAATGGGATTGCGTGGAATAAAGGGGAAAAGAACGCAAAGAAGACTTCAAGATTTTAGAAGCAAGTGAGTATATGGTGGCATCAATTGAGATGGAGAAGACTGAGGGAGAATATGGTTTATCAGTGTGAGAGAGAATTAAGGGCAAAACTTGAACACCTGGGCAAGCTTTAGTCTTTTTTTTTTTTTACTTATGGAGGCTCCACATAAAATAATTTCAAATATATTAAATGTGTTCATAGTCCACAATTCTGCAATCATATATAACGATGTTACATTTAATTGCAGTTCTCAAATGTAACATTTAGAGTACCTAAACATTGAAGAATCCTGTTACAATTTTCTCATTGTATATTAGAGCAAATAACATTTTTTAATCTCATTATTTAGTGCATAAAGAATTTAATGGCCCTAATCTATTTCATTCAAACCAGTCAACAATGCTAAGTAAAATATTTGTAGAGAAGGAAAATTCTACAGGCTAAATATCAAAGTTTGGATAATGATCGTTTTAATCATTCTGTCTCCTGTCCCCATAAGTAAAACTAAATGGAATATAACAATAGGCAGACAATATTCCACTTCTTTCTCTAAATAATTTATAATTGTAAGTGATGGTAAGGGATAAACTCCAGTTATACATCTAGATACACAAAAAGTGTACTTTGAGTTCTCAGTGTCTAATCTCGTCCCTGTTATATAGCAAGCTGAAAATAGCTTTTTTCTACTTTAATAATTATTTATAAGTTCTATTTATGCACAGGGCTTTGAGCTATCTGCTAGAACCGATTACAGCTGAACACAATGTAAAGAGCTAAACGTCTACTTATAGATACAGATGTGTATATCCAACTCCAGACTTACTTCGTGAAATCAATTCTGGATCCTTATCCATGCGACAAAGAAACTTTCTTAAATCAAAGCCCTGAAATATATTTACTTTTTAAGAGAACTGTTTCACAATAGACTGTTGATAAATGGACATGTAATGTTTTCTAAGGAATGACTGATGAGGTTATAGGGAGAAACACATGTAGGGAGTGGAAGAGACACCCAATAAGAGGTCAATTTCTTGTCATAAGACACAGATACCCATTGTCTCCATTTCATGAAGCTGTTTCTCTGGAACTTGTGTACTGTATTTGAAATGCCGTGGCATTGACAGGAATCCCTGGGAGATGTGTTATAATGGGTTCTTGAGAATGTTTTAGCTTTTCATTGACCCTTCCTTATTACTCTGAATTGATGTCACATCTCAAGGTGATCCCAAGTAAAGACTGCTGAATGTCAAGAGTGATGAAGAAAGTTGATTTTTAGTTGTATGTTTTCCTCCCATCTACAGTAATTCATCTTCCTAGCAACAGAGAAGAGATGACTTTTACCCCTTGTTTAAAGTTACTGAGTAGCATTTGTAAGGTCAAGGAAGGGAGGTAAGAACATAGCCACTGTAACAGATATTCCTAAGCTTCATGCAATTTCATGAAACTTGATTCATTCTATTAATCTTACGTAATTAATTATAGACTGAACCTGGATAAGACTCTGAGTTAAAGAATGTAACCTAATGCGTATGTATTTTTTTTTTCTATCTTACATGAAGGGATTTAATTCCTTAACATAATTAGATACACAGAATTTCCCCTTTTTCCTAGAAGAAGGGTGGATGTTATCAGGAAATGGGTTTTTCTCAGACTGTTTGTTTCAATTGCTGAGTAATTTCTAGTCAAACAGAAAGTATTTAAATGAAACACATATCCATATAACTTTCTAAATTCCATCTAAAGGTATTCTCTATTATAAATCTCTTTCTTTTGGCTCTTAGTTAAAAAATAAACACTAACTTTAATGTGGCCCCATTTAACAAATGCTAAACGTTTTGTTTGCCTCTGGTACACATGAATTCTATCTAGAAGAAGCAAAATATGTGAAAAGATGTTTTCCTTTTCAAGTTAATCATTTTTCAATTTCTAACTTCAGAAGTGTGTTCAGACTTAAAGGATCAAAGGCATTTAACCCTGTTGCTTCACAATAAAATAACATGTGATGTGCTAAGAATCTATCAAATCAGAATTCTGACTTTTCAGTTCCCATAAACCATACAGGAAATCTTGGAAACTCTTAGCCTGCAGATATTTATTCCTCTAATATTTTTCTCACACTCACTTCCTCCATTTCCTTAGATCAATAAACAGGTGTCAATGGGAACTGCATATGAGAATCACCTTTGAAGCTTTAAAAATGATGTCCAGCCCCTATCCCAACTTCCCTTTTTGGTGACACTTTTTATATTTCAAATTTAGAGGAAAGCTGTAACAATAGTAGAGAGAGCTTCTGCTCTCTTTCCTCAGATTCACCTGTTTAACATTTACAATTACTTTATTACTATTTCTCTCCATATTTTTAAATTTGGATTTTAACATTATTTAAATAAGTCAGAAACATGGTCTTATAACTCTAAATTTTTGTATATATGTCCTATGACCAAGGACATTCTCTTACACGCCCACAGTTCGATTTTCAAAATTAGGAAATACAATATTGATACAATGTTATTATGTAATCTGTACTCCATATTTAAATTTAATCTCACCAATTGTCCAAATAATGTCCTTTAGGGCTATTCTCTTCTCTTGCTTTAGTATCTGATCCAGCATTTCTCATTGCATTTAGTTGCTATGTCTCTCTGGTTTCATTCAGTCTGAAACAGTTCCTCAATTATACCTCTGCCTTAAAGACCTTGACACTTTTAAAGATTGAAGGTAGGCTGGGCACAGTGGCTCACACCTGTAATCCCAGCACTTTGGGAGGATCACGAGGTCAAGAGATGGAGACCATCCTGGCCAACATGGTGAAACCCTGTCAAAAATTAGCTGGGCATGGTGGCATGTGCCTGTAGTCCCAGCTACTCGGGAAGCTGAGGCAGGAGAATCACTTGCACCCTGGAGGCAGAGGCTGCAGTGAGCTGAGATCCCATCGCTGTACTCCAGCCTGACAACAGAATGAGACTCTG
>NW_012118376.1:11328924-11388827 GCF_000951035.1 Colobus angolensis palliatus
CAATCATGCCCACTGCAGTCTCAGAATCCTGGGCTCAGCTTCCCAAGTAGCTGGGATTACATGTGTGAGCCACTACACCTGGCTAAAAGCTACTCTTCTAGCAATTTTGATTCTTCTTTTTCTTTACCATTCTTAGCAGGTAAGAATGAAGCCATTCCAGACTGTAGAAACAAGAGAGAAAAAGAAAAAAATTAAATCCTAACAATACCATTTGAATCCCAGGATCTAGTCATCCCCTAAATCTAAATATTTCAATGAAACAATAAATTTCCTTTCGACAACTAATTCCCATTTGACAATTTATGGTTTAACATAGCCTGACAGAATGAAAACAACATTGTTCTCAGAGTTGAAAACCTACTCTAGCTTTGGTCCTTCTGCTTTCTTGGTACGTGGTTTTAGACCAACACATTGAACTGTGTATTGTTAACTTGGCACTTCTATTCCTATGCAAGGATGGGGATTACATTTTCTAGAATCCCTTTCCTTGCATGGTTCTGAGTTAGAGTTGCCCAAGAAAGGAATTTAGGTGAGATTTGGAAGGTAGAAGTGAGGAAGCCATTACTCTTGGAAGGCCATCTCAGATACTTTAAGGGACAGATACAAAAGTCACCAGTGAGCGCCAATTCATCATTGCTCTACTGTTGCTCCATGTCCAACATGTCTTTCTGATTTCAGACCCTGCCAACTCACCATGCCCTCAGGCCCACCATTACAGGCTTGGCTATGAGATTATAGGTATGTCAGGGCTTAGAACAAAATACTTAAATTATCTGACTTACCTCACCTGAAAGTAGGTAATAAGACCCTCATTCCAGATATGTTCTGTCCTGTCCCAGAGGCCAAAAAGGATCTAAACAGATAGACCTTGCTGGGTGCCCCCCAACACATGCCAATTTATTACCATTAGATCATACTTTTTGTTCAATCATGCTTTTACATGACTGTCTATTCTTCATTGTACCTAAGCATAAAAATACAGTTTTCCTCTGGTCTTTGTGTCTTCATTTCTGAAGGATTCCATGTCACATAAAACTTCAAAAAGGTTCATATGCCAAATAAAACTTTGATAAATAAATTTGTTATGTTTTTCCTCTTGTTAATCTGTCTTTTGTTATAGGAGTGCCAGCCATGACCCTAGCAATGGGTAAAGAAAAGGTATTACTTTTTCTCCCCTACAGAAGCAACATATTCTCCAGAGAGGATAGTTTCCACAGACATCTCCACACATCATAGTGCAACTTTGCTAGCAAATGAGCACAGTTTCTCATGTTTTCCTATAAACCCTCACTTGTTCTCCTGGGTCACTGCTTCATGTAAATCTGGCATTGACTGTATCTCTGATTCTCTACTCCCTTCTTCCAGACTTTCACTTAAACAGCTCCCACCAACATTCGTAGAAGATCTAATTCTTATACTAAATTTTGTATTGCCAAAGTACTTGTGCTAGTTTTGTTTTCTTTATGTACCTCAACTAATAAGACCAGTTACTTACTGTCTTAAGCCTTTTCCTCCTTGCCTATAAAAAATGAGTTGTCCTGCTTGATTCACACCGCTGTGATGAGAGTTTGGCGATAATGGGTCTGGTGTGTAAAGTGTAAGTGGATGACCTTTTTGGAAACTGAATGTTGGTCCTCTAAAGCAAATGCCTTTGCTTTAGCATACAGGACATTACTACTTTTTTTTCTTATGTAAGTAAACCATCAAAAGTCAAAAAAGGGTTTCTAACCTAAAGAAAATGAGTGTACATATGCTTTAGAGATAAAAAACTAAAAGGCAAGCTCAGTTGAAATTTTATTTCAAGAATGTGCCTATTTCTTGATCCTTTAATTTTCTTTCTTCTTTTCATTCCTAGAGAGAATATTGAATTTTCATCATTAATCACTGACTCACCTTAAAATGTAGCTTTTCCCTCATTATTCCCAAGGAGATCCCACAACTTCACCTTCTTCCATTTCAAATCTTTTTGACTCCAAGTCTATTTATTTGCATGAAAGATACAAAAAGAATGAATTGTCAAAACTTCAGTTAGATGGGATTCAATCTTATTGTTTTTGTCTACACAAAACTTCTCTATATAGTTAATTGAAGATTACACACACACACACACACACACACACACAGTGAGAGATACATACACACACACATATATATTTAAAGTTACTACCCAGTTTTATGTCTTAAAAGAACTCTCTCGTTAGGGGAGAAATATTAAACTGAACAGAAATGTTATGGAGAAAAATACATTTTAACTTGAGCTTTTGCTCAGTATAGAGAATTACTGTCTTAATTGTTCTGATGCAAGCACCTCGTTTTGTTTGTAATAAAGTATATAATGGCTATTCTACAGTGAATGCATCCTTCCTACACAGTGATTTCCATCAATGTATAATTAAAAGTGGATTTCCTTTTCCTTTTTGGATGGTGGGAGGGAGGGGCTGGTAAACCTGGTTAAAGAAGGGAGAACAAAGAGAACTTTCATGAATTCCTCTGCAAACAGTCTATCAGTTACAATTCATAGTGTTCGAATAGCAGCACCATTCTAAAGAAGTTCTGGAATAAAAAAAAAAAAAAGTCAAGCAGGGGGTCCAAGGAAAATTCAGCCCGCATGCCAACTAAGGGAAAGAAAGAAAAATGCGGGGGGAAAACCCTATCTTTTGTTGTAAAAAGAACTAATGAAGCTGCTGTTAGAACTGTCCACAGTGACACAACAAGGGTGTACACCCACACACATTGTTAAAATGCCAGTCATCCCTGGTAATGGGAAAAGGAAATGCTGCGATTTAAAGGAGGTGGTGGCACACACTGCTTTTAGAGTTTAACTCTGGAAATCTTAGTGAGGGCACACTTTGGCCAGTGTTGACTGCCAGAAGTTAGTACAAAGATGCATAAAGTTGTCTGCTTCTGTCTTAAAGAAGAGATGGACTAGTGGAGGGTAAAATCCCATTGTCATTATAAATTGCTAATTAAATAATTATCAATTAGTTGGGCAGACAGAACTCATTCCAGTGTACTCCTTAGAGAGCTGTCAATAAAGAAAAACAGTGATTTTGGTTTTTTTCTTTTTACAATATTCTTGCCTAGAGGTGCCAAATAGAGATAATATGTATTATATTCTATGTTAGGTGTTGCACATAGGCTATAATGCATTATTGATCAGAGATAAATACCAATTATAGCCGGCAATAATTAATTTTTGTTATTCTAGTTGTATGGCGTTATTTCAGCATAATAACTAATTGGGCCATTTTTCAATGAACAACACAATATAGTATTTATCTTCCAGTAAGAAAAAAAATCCCAATACTACATAAAATACTACAGAGAAAATATTTTAGGAAACAAAAATGTCAACCAGTATTTTTTTTAAAATCAAACTGTGTCTTCATTCTTAATTGCAAAAATGTTTTATTTCAAACTTTTAGTTATGTACATTCACTAACATGACATTGTAGATAATTTAAAAACAGCCAGTCATTTTAAAAGTAATTAGGAGAAAGCAGAAACATTCAGAAGTAAATAAATATATATAATATACATACATATATACATATATTTATATATAATACATAAAGAAAACATTAACCATAATATTTACATTTTCACTATCAACTTTACTCATGTTTGTTCAAACCAGTTTTCATTTTAATCAGTACCTAACAAACATGAATATTTGACTCAAAATCTGTGCATCTCATGCTTGCTTTCATTTTTATAAGAGGCAGAATGCCTATTATACAGTCCATGTAATATTAGAATATTTAAAATTATTAGGACAGTTAAAATCAAGGCACGGGATCTAGATTCAACAACTGATTATCAGAAGCAAAACTAAGAGTATTCACTCTAATTCTTCTTATCATTCCCTCTTGCATAAAAACATAATTTGTTCTTTATCCATAATAGGAACATGGCCATTTGGATCCTTTCATTATGTTCTGTACATGCATCCATGATATCTTTAGTAGATAATCTGAAAATAATTGATAAGTGTGATTAGTGGAGCTTGTTTCAAGCCACACGTGACTCTTGAGATTCTGTATGCACAAATGTCAACCTTCAGAGAATCACTACCTTACACAGCCACAGTTACTACTGCAAGGTGTTGAATCCTTCAGGTATTCTGGGGTGCACCGAGATGGGAGAAAAAAAGTGGGGATTATTCTCTTAAAGGTCATGGCAGGGTCTTTAAGTCCCTCTTTGAATGAAAAAGTAAGTACATAAAAGGCACATATTTAAAAATTTTAAATCATTTGGCAAGCACTTATGCAGAGTTAATATATGCAGGACACTTTGCTGGGACCAGAGAGTCAAAGACAAATGATATTCGGGGCTTCCTTCAAGTTATGTTGGCAGTGACAATGGATGCAATGGAACGCTGACCATTCTGAAGGCTATGTTTAATGAAGCCAAAGCTTTGTATTCTGAGAATACTCAAGGGGTCAGAAATGGTGAATTATTTTGTGCGTCAGGTCAGGTGTGACTATAAGGCAGACTAGTGCTAAGAAGCTGGACAGTAAAGCACTGCCACTTTTCCCTCCCTTTTTGCAGACCCCTGGTAGCCTTTGCAGAAAGAAGGCTGAATCAGACTATCCCTGACCACAAGCCTCTAAACCACGAGGCAAGGAAGAGAGACCCAGCATGTGGAACTGTGTTCACGGTGGTAACAATAAAATAGGGAAGAAGTGAATTCGGAAGAGACAATAATGGATAGCTTTGCAGGGGCAACCTTCGATCTTCATCTAGAGGAAAAAGTGAAAGGAAAGGAGGCTTTGAGGCAGAGGAAAATGAAGGGACAGAGTCCCAAAAATGAACTGCATGTTTTTATATATTTTAATTTTTATTACAAAAGCAATTATATATACATGGAAAAAAATTCAAATGATTCAAGTAGACATACGATAAAGTCAAAAAACCTCTCTCAACCTCTGTTATTCACTGGTTCATTCAAACACTTTTGTGTCAGGCTCTGTACCAAACTTTGCGTCTCCATCTCCACCTCCCCATCCCCAGTCCTACAATTCAGAAGTGACCTCTTTTGATAGGGTATGTACCTATCTAGAAATATGTGTATATTCACAAGCATATATTATGTGTATTAAAAATTCCTCCCAAAATAATACATCAAATATAATGCTCTATATTTATATAGCTTAAAGTTCTATATTTGCTATTTTTTAATTATCTATAACCTTCTGAGTTAGCCCATCCAAATCTCTATTATCATCTTTCAGCACCAAATAATATTTCAATATTTCAGTTAGCATCATTTACTTAGTATTTTATGAATGAATATTTATACTGATTTTAGTGTTTTGAAGATTCAGTGAATATCTTCTAAATATTTACAAACTTACTTCCAAGAGCTAAATTCCTATGAGCAAAACTGGTGGGTACAGTTGAGTACAGTGCACTTTTCACTTCGGTCCTTCTCGCTAAATTGCTCTCCAAAGACATCGCACTGGTATTTTCGCTAGTGACATACAGGATGCTATCTACCTTCCACCTTGCCAATACTAAATTTTTTCAGATTTTGGCAATTTGATAGATAACATCAGATTGCTTGAGATTATCTATCTATCTTTCCAGTTTTATTGAAGTATAATTGACAAAAATTGTACATATTTAAGGTGTACAATGGAATGTTTTGCTATACAAATACATTATAAAATGATTACCACAATCAAGCTAATTAACAAGCTAATTATCATGTTTCTTCAGATGATTATGAGTGAAGCTGAGCATCTTTTAATGTTAACTGACGATTTGTGTTTCTTTTTGTACAAACTACGCAGAGTTCATACTGTATTCCACTGAGTTCTTCTGTTAGTCTTTTATTGTTTTTTTTTTTTTTTTTCACATCAAGGCAACATTGTCAATATATTGAAGACTGGTTTTCTCATCTATGTTTACTTTTTAATGTTGCTTATGGTAACTTTTCTGTGGAAAAGTTTTTATCTAATCAAATTTGTCAACCACTTTCCTTTATGGCTTTTAGTGTTTTATCTTGTTTGGAAAGCCCTTCTCCAATCCCAAATTATTTTCCAAATGTATCCATACTTTTTTCCTATTTATTTATGTATTTATTTATTTTTGAGAGAGTATTGCCCTCGTTGCCCAGGCTGGAGTGCAATGGCGCAATCTCAGCTCACTGCAACCTCTGCCTCCCAGGTTCAAGCGATTCTCCTGCCTCAGCCTCCCTAGCAGCTGAGAATACAGGCACCCACCTCCACGCCCAGCTATTTTGTTGTATTTAGTAGAGATGGGATTTCACCATGTTGGTCAGGCTGGTCTCGCACTCCCGATCTCAGGTGATCCACCCGCCGCAACCTCCCAAAGTGTTGGGATTACAGGTGTAAGCCACTGCATCTGGCCTTTTTCTAGTACTTTTATTGTTTAATTCATTTTTTAAAACCTATATGGGGCTTATTTCTTGGAAGGACTGAGATAGCAGTCCGGCTTACCTCTTTTCCAAATGGCTAATCAATTGATTTAGGACAATTTATTGCCTTGAATAACCTACACTTTCTTCCAATGATTTAAGCAAGACACATTTAAGTAAAGTGAAGTAATCTGATGCCATGGACGGGGAATTGTAGGAAATTAAGGCAGTGCAGTGAATGGTGAGGAGCAAAGTGGATGGATGAAAGCATAACTACAACAGTCGGGGGCCAGTTGGAAATATTCTTCACGGCAGTACTCCAGGTGATTCGTCACCTGAGTGGGGCCCTTATTTTTATCAAGTACTCCAGGTGCTTCTTAGGCACAATAGTGTTTCTGAATCCTAGCTTTAGAACAGTGATCTTAACCTTGGCTTCACATTAAAATAGCCTAGGGAACTTAAAAAACCCCAAAGCCCAAGTCACATCGCAAACCAATTAAATCAGAACAGGGAGGGAGGTGGAGGGCAATCATCAGTCATTTTTAAAGCTTCCCAGGTGACTCCAGTGTGCATTCAGGTTTCAGAAACACTACTTTAGATTCAGCTGGAAAAGAAAAAAAAGTGAATTTTACAGTTTAAGTTGTTCTCTACCATTACTCTGTATCAAAATCTCTGGGGAGCTTTTAAAAAGATATAGGCCAGGCCAGGCCAGACACCTTAAGTTTCTGACTTAATTGGCCTTGGGTCTGGGTATGTCTTTAAGTTCCACATGTGACTCAAATGCACTGCCAGGCTTTAGAACCTACAGGGCAGTAATTTTCCAACTATAGAGTGTATCAGAATCACCTTGAAAATGTGTTAGACCACAGAATGCTGGGCACCACCCCCCACAGCCACTTACTTAGTAGATCTGGGTTGGAGCCTCAGAGTTTGTATTGCTAACCAGTCTGGCGGTGGCGGCGGATGCTGCTGCTGTTCTGGGAATCAGTTTAATAACCACCATACTCCTGTATGTCATGAACCCTGAAATGTTTTACATTAGGTAAAAGACATAACTAAGTTCTTGTCTTTCAAAAAAATGGGCTTCAGTGTCTGAGAGAGATTTGATGGAGGTGGAGCCCAGGAAGTGCCAAAGCAGGCTCCCAGTTCTCTGTCACTGCAACATCCCGGAACCAGTGGCTGTGGCACTGGGGAGAGGGGTCAGGTGTAAAATACTTTTCAGAGGGAAAGTGGGAGGAGGGTGTAACAAAGGATGATGCTGAGATTTCTAGTTTGAGTGACAAGGTGGATGATGTTGCTAATAACAGAGAGAATAAACAGAAATTGGAGAAAATCAATTTGGTATTGGGTAACAGCTGAATTTGAGGTGCTGGTGAGACACAATCAGATGGACAGAGTGTTCGTAAACAGACACATGCATCTGTGTTCAGGAGAAATGTCCAGACCCAAGATAAAGCTGTGGGAAAAATCAGCACACGCATGAAAGAGAGGACCTTGGTAAAAGAGTTTACGCTACAAGTAAGTGTGACAGAGAATGTGATCCAAGGGATTACAATAGTTAAAATGGCAGAAAAAGCAAAAGGAGCCAACAAGAACAGAAATACAGAAGCAAGCACCATAGGAAGCAAAAGAAGACAACTACTCAAGAAATTGGAGATGGTTCCTGGTATCAAATACTGCAGGGTGCTCAGGTTCAATTTTTTTTTTTCTTTCCCAGAAAGAGGTCATTGGATCAGATTAGGCCACTGGGCAATGAAGGTGCATCTCCCACAGTGGAACAGTAGAGTGGGATGGTGTGAGGCTGAGTACATCACCAATTAATCACGCGCAATGTTACACCTGGACTAGTTTCCCAGGGCTACTACAGTAGGAATTCCTGGCTCTGTTTTACCAGGACGTGTAATAAAGATAATAAATAACAAGATCTACATTTGGTTATTAAATTAATTAAATTATAATTTCAAAAATAAAAAACCTCCAATGTTATAATAGCTAATCATTTCACAGTATGATTTTACAACTTAAAAATGTGCTATCAGGTGGAAAAATATGTGAGATAATGCCTAAGGAAGTGCTTAGCTTTTATATATTATGACCTACAGTTACAGCAAAACAAAATTTTGACCTTTCCCCTATAGGCTAGCAGATTTATCATTTTGGAATCCTAATGGAGAACAATGTTTCTTAGGCCATTTTTTATTTACTTTTTTTAACTAAAAGATAAAGATGACAAACTTCTGCTAAATAGTTTTGTAATATTTTACAACATCAATGAACTCAATCCCCACCAATGACATTTTTATTCAGTAATGCATGTCATAAAAAAACACTCCAACGCCAGGTGTGGTGGCTCATGCCTGTAATCCCAGCACTTTGGAAGGGCTGAGGCCGGTGGATCACTTGAGCCCAGGAGGTTCAAGACCAGCCTGGGTAACACGGAGAAACTCTGTCTCTACAAAAAATACAAAAACTTAGTGAGGCACAGTGGTGCATGCCTGTAGTTCTCAGTTACTTAGGAGGCTGAGGTGGGAGGATCACCTGAGCCTGGGGAGTTCAAGCCTGCAGGGAGCCATGATCATGCCATTGCACTCCAGCTTAGGTGACAGAGCAAAACCCTCTCTAAAAAGGAACAACAAAAACAACAAAAAACCCATTCCAATCTTCATTCAGATCCTACACTAACCTCCAGCAGACGTATACCTTTCTAGGTGGATGTTAGGTAGAAGATAGTAACATATGCCCATCACTACCATGGGGTTGACTAAGGACAAATTAGACTGAGGGGATAACTTTAGTACTGCTACTAATATTGGAAAACGCTACACATAAAACTGTTTAACTGTTTTAGACTGAGGCAGATGGTGAGGGTGAAAGCAATATGCACATGAATTTTTCTAGTGAAATGTTTAAAATCTATAGGAAAAGAACTGCTCACCTTTAAAATAACTTTTTAAAATCTGACTCTAACACATGATCATGGCAGAGGATCTGCAAAATACATTAAAGTATAAAAATGAAATTGGTAACCCTACTAATGTAATATTGTAGTGTCTTTTTTTACAGTGTACACATGTATACACAAATATACTTTCAAATTAGATCACAAACCATACTCAGTTTTGTGTCCTGCTCTTTATAATTAGATTATAATTACAATCTTCCTATGCTATTAAATATTTTTCTAAAATGTGATTTTTAAATAGCTACAAATTATTCCATTATACAGATGGACTACAATTTAACCATCACTCTTCTTAGTATTTAATGTTTAGGGTGTTTCCAATTTTGTAATATTACATATTAATGCTGCAATTAACATCCTAAAATATACATTTGAGTACTTTTCTGATTATTTCCTTAAATTATATTTCCTAAAACGCAAATAATAGTTCAAGTGATGTGAACTATTTTTAGGGTTCTTGACATAAAATATCAAGCTGCTCTCTTAAAACTATTGTAAATTTACATTAATGTAGTGAAAATATCCATTTCAGTATACCATCATCAGAAATGAATATTACCATGTTTGCTGTTTAATATTTGCAAATCAGGTGAAAACTGATGTCTCATCGTTTTGATGTACGTTTATTTGATTAATGAGAGGTTTGAACTTTTCATCTGTTTATCTGTCATTTCTATTTCTTTTGTGAGATGTCTGTTCATGTCATTTGCCTATTTATTTAGTGGGGTAATATTTTCATACGTTCATTAAAAAAAGCTCTTTATGACTTAACAATATTGATCTTCTGCCCATTATACTTCTCGTAGATATGTCCTAAGTTATTTGTTAGTGTATTAATTTTGTTCACAGTACTTTTTAACTTACAGAATTTTAAACTTCTATTATAAATCTTTTCCTTTCAGTGATTTCTTCTACTTTTTCATACTCAGAAATTATTTCTCCATCCTAAGTACATTAAATGTTCAACTATATATTAATTTTACTTTTTAGCATTTAATTTTTACAGGTAATTTAAAAGCCATATGAGAATCATTTTAGTATACAGTATGAAAGAAGCTCACCTTAAGTATTTTTCATATACTTTTCCCAGTACCATTTGTTGATTAAACTATTTCCTTTGCAGTGGTTTGTGATGTTTTCTTCAACATATCTTCATCCATTCCTTCCAGTTCTTATTCATATATGAACGCTTGTATTGTCACTTTCTGATATGTGTTAATCTCAGGTAGGTCAGGTCCAACTCCCCGATTTATTTGGCTAATTGTATCTACTGAGTTTTCTAGATGTACCCTGGAGTCATTACGTCAAGTTACCACTGTAAGCATTTGTCATCTTTATGGTCCCCCAGTTATCTTCTAAGCAACCTCCTTATGTAAAAGGAATTTCCCATATCGTGAGCTGAGTCCTGCCTCTGCAGGGCTGACGCCACCACCCACTTTTCCAACTTTGCTTGCAGTCACAATACAGGCTAGGCTTTTTTTGAGTTTTTAAGGTAAACTCAACTTTGGCTTGAAACAACGCAATAATAAGAAGATCTGCCAAAGAAATAAATTTTGGTGACAAAAGTGGCAGCAGAGTCATTCCTTTTGGGGAGCATCAGTGTCAAGAGTTTCTGCAACCCAACCCAGAGATCAGAAGCAGCAGGAGCTGGACCTGCTCTCGCACAGTGCCATGGTGTGGGCTTGGTGTTCTTTTAGGGTATTTGGCCTTCAATGCTCACTGTCTGATACTACTACTAATTCTGTGAGCTACCTAATATGATTTAATAAATTCCTCCCCTGCTTAAACTAGACAGAGTGCATTCAGTATTTGCAATAAAGAAAACAGTTAACCACACATATATACATACTCATGAAAAGTCTAATTGAAAGTACATCAAAACTATAATTTGGGGAAAATAACAATATTTAGCCTTTTCTCCAATGAACAGGACATATCTTTCCATTATTCATAACAGTTTAGTTTTCAAATAAAGTTTGTTGTGTTTTCACAGCAATCCCTTTGAAGTTTTCTGGTTATTTCAAAGCATGATATTTTCCGCCCTTTTGGAGGGTGGGCAGTGGGGGTGGGGTTATGGGAAAAGGGCATGGAATGCTGTCACAGAATATCATCCCTTTCTCCCACTATCATTTCTAACTTGTCACAGTTGGTAATATACAACAGCATTAACTTCTATGTATCCATCTTGTATACAACCTACTTCATTATTAATTTTAAAACTTATTCACTGAATTCTCTTGGATTTTCTAGGTTCTTTATGTCATATGAACACAACAAATTTTACCATCTTTGAATTATATATTTTGTTTCCATTTTATGTATTATCTGACTGCAAAGAATGTGTAGAATAAAGTGTTATATTAATGGAGAAAGATTTTAACAGAATGCTTCTGGTATTTCACTGAAGTAAGACATTGGCCATTAGTCTAAATTAGACGTCTTTCTACATTATGGATTTCTCAATTCATTCTCATTTTCTAAACAATTTTTAGCAGAAATGGATGTTTAATTTTATCAAGGGCTTTTTCAATGTCCATTCAGATGAACATTTGACACACTGCTATGATGTATTAACAGTGTTTATAACATTAAACTAATCAGCACTCTTATAATCCCCAAAATTCACAGTAAATAATTCTTACACTGTTCTACCAAATTGTAACATTTATATTTCAAAGTAAAGTTGATAATTTTCTTATTCCTTGCTGGCTATTTTTCTTTATCTTCAGTAACATAAAAGGAAATAATTGCTGTTCATGCTAGTAAATTTTATTCCAAAATGTTTAAAAAACACACCTGCATGCATATTTTAATTAATGAGTTGAAAAGAAATACAATATTTATTCTTATTTCCTCCCCCATGCCTCAAAGTTAAGGAACTTCGCACATGTGTGCTTCTGTCGCCCTTGTCTCTGATCTTAGTTAATAGGAGTTCTAGATCTATATTGCTATTAGTGGATTATCATTTATGTTACATTTTAAATTATCTTTTTAAACTTTCATTTTCCTATCAATACTATAGTACTTTTATAACTCATCTTTCCAATTTAAGTTCATTTTAATTTTTCAGTCATCTTCTGATCTTCTGTATATCCTTTTTTTTTTTTTTTTTGGAGATGGAGTCTTGCTTTGTTGCCCAGGCTGAGAGGCATGATCTCAGCTCACTGCAACCTCCGCCTCCTGGGTTCAAGCAATTCTCCTGCCTCAGTTTCCTGGGTAGCTGGAGCTACAGGTGCACGTCACCACGCCAGGCTAATTTTTGTATTTTTAGTAGAGACAGCGTTTTGCCATATTGGTCAGGCTGGTCTTGAACTCCTGACCTCAGGTGATCCACCCACCTTGGCCTTCCAAAGTGCTGGGATTACAGGCATGAGTCACTGCGCCCAGCCATCTTCTGTATATCTTTAAGTGACTTTTCCAGGAAAGATCCATGGACTTATTTTGTGTGTTCTTAAATATACGATTTTAGCTATCTACCTCCCTCCCTCCCTACTTACCTACATCTTCTTAGCAAATAGAGTTCTCTGGCCATTACATCATTATCTAGCAGTGAAAGGTATGACTGAGGTCAGCATGCATTTTATTCCTTTGTTAGCAATTATTTTATTTTTTATCCTGTTCAGATAATTTCAGTTGTTTGTAGGTCTCTTGCCTTCTTTGCTTAAAAATTTAAAAGTCACAAGACTATCTCTAGAGCAGAGTTTTGTTTGTTTCCACTATTTGTACCCATTTTACTGTTTTCTGACTTATAAAAGTCTTCATTGTTACTATTTTTGATCAATGATTTTGTTCCATTAATCTGGCTCCCCCACCAAAAAGGCATATTATTACAGATTAATAAATGAATCCCCAATTTATCTGATGTGGGATGTTTAATACTGGAAAGTATAGTTTCTTAAATCTCCTGCAGAAAGACAATACTGTTGGGAGGGCAATGGATGGCTCTGATCAGCACAAAATGCGGCTTCTTTGTGGTGTGGGGTTGGGTGGTGACTGCCAACTATTCTGATTGTGGGGACAGGTATATAGTCTCTGATGTCAGGGTATGCAGTCCAGGAAGGTGAAATCCACCTTCTGTCTCCTGCTTATCTCACTATCATACTGTTTCTGTGGTCTAGCCATGAGCTGATTATTTACATGAGATTTTGTATTGACACAGGTAACAGGATTCATTCCTACTCAAGATGTGAATGATCATTGGTATGTTCTTAGTTTCCAGTATTATAGCAGTTTTATAAGTAAGGGGTGGTGGCAGATGTTATGGGTATTTTAATAAAAAGCAGAATGCATATTTAGCTATCAAACATA
Organism: Colobus angolensis palliatus; assembly: GCF_000951035.1. Classification (NCBI taxonomy): domain Eukaryota; kingdom Metazoa; phylum Chordata; class Mammalia; order Primates; family Cercopithecidae; genus Colobus; species Colobus angolensis. The sequence goes on from NW_012118376.1 coordinate 11,342,577, forward strand.
AACTCACAAGTCAACTGCTCATTCTGAAGTATATAAAGGTCAGCAACTTAAATTTAGATATTGTAACTTCTACCCTGCTAGTAAAGACAATTTCAGGAAACGAATGGTAAGTAGGATTCAGGTTAGATAGGCACACTGCACTCATGACAGAAACAGTTAAAGCTCACATCACTAGAAGAAATGAACATCTCTCATTTTTGTCAACAATAAGAACAGTAGGATGAAATGAAACAGCTTCACAGGACCACTGACAGGGCAGACCGATACTGCTTATGTGAAATGTGTTGTCAGGGGAGGTATGTACATCTCTTGATGTTAAAAGTCTGCCTGTGTCTCCAGAGAAGGGAGAAAAATTTGCATTTGGTCCCTCTCTTTTGGAAATCAAAATTGTCCAATGAAATGATAAACTTAAAACCCACATTTCCTACTGAAATAATGGCATAAGAGCACCAAATGTGAACCACTTCACCTATTTTTTTTTCTTTCAATTTCAAGGATGCTAGAATGTGTTCATTCCCAAGCCAAATTACTGATCCCACAAGGAAGTGGGCTTTTTACCAATTAAGGAACTTGTTTCATTTCCTGCATTTGGCCTATTTAAGATGATTTGCATCTCTAAACACTGAAGTAGGGCATGTTCTTTTGCTGAGGAACACACACACACACATACACACACACATTTTCTCTCTCTCAAAGCCTTCAAAACTACGTTCATTCCTTCAGACACTGGCCGGTCACTCTGGTAACTATTGCAGAACTTCCAGTACCTTCCCTCATGTGCAAAAATAGGCTTTAGGCCTAATTGTTCCAGCAGATAGATATAATTACCACAAACTGGGATGTGTTGCTTCTCCAGATAAACAAGGGGATGCCTGGCCTTCAAAGTTCCTGGGAGGCACGGTCCACAGGATAACCTGTTTTCCTCTCAAAGTTCCTTCCAAAGGACACATCCATCCTCAGATGCTAATGAAATGTGGAGTACATATCCAGAACATGCTGGGGGTCACTCGGGCATGCCCTCACATCTTATGTCTGTTGGGCCCAACCTGCTAACCCATTCTCTTCTCTTTAATATTTTAGGTGCTGAGAGTATCATTTGTTATCAGACCTGGAATATTAAAAGCATGCCTCCAATGGAGAACACAAGGCAGATATAAATTAATCCTGAGAATACAGGGTGAAAGAAAATCTTCTTTAAGGCAAAAAACTAGAAATATGAAAGTACAGCCTTAGAACGAATATTAAAAAATTATATATACATATATATGTATATGTATATATATCTCCAACCTCCTCCTTTAACAGAAAAGGAAATTAAAGCCAAGTTAAGAGAATTGTTCAAAGTCATATTTGATTGTTAGCAGACCATGATAAAACTTTAAGAAAATTAACCTGAAATATAACTTCTTTATATCCAAGGATAAAAGATGAGCAGAGTCCATGTAATTAAATGCCAGTCTCTCTGTTCATCAACATCTGATACTTTAATACACGGACCACTGTAGAATGCTCATGCTTTGGGGACGTCCTTAGGTGTACGTGTATCAGCAACTCTCCACCAATGAGAAGGGTGTCAGCAGGAGGGTCAGCAGAATACTTAGGAAATGCACAGTTTTTATTACAATGGTTAGTAAGTTTTCCTCTCTCAGCCCACATGTTTCTCAGGTAGGTGCCATCTCCTGCTGACTATTCTTGACTTGATTTAGTTGCATGGGACCTGTTGGCTTACTATTATCTTGCTTATCTCTTGACTACTATTTTAATGTACCACAGCAATATAGTTCATTTCTAAAATAATACTAGAATTTTTTTCTATACTTAAAACATCCCATAAATTATAAATATCACAACAAAATGCCTGTAAACAAAAAAAATGCCTGTATTTCTTTTTGGAAAAGTGAGGTTTCTTCCCACCCCACCACCACTATCTATTTAAATGGGGGACCCAAGTTCTTTGACAGATAGTATGGTTTGGCTATGTCCCCACCCAAAATCTCATTTTGAATTGTATTTCCTATAATCTCCACGTGTTGTGGGAGGGACCGGGGAAAGTGATTGGATCCCGTGCTATTCTCAGGATAGGAAGTGAGTCTCACAAGATCTGATGGCCTTATAATCATCTGGCATTTCCCCTGCTTGCTCTCAGTCTTTCCTGCCGCCCTGGGAATAAGGTGCCTTTCTTCCCCTTCACCTTCCGCCATGATTGTAAGTTTCCTGAGGCCTTCCCAGTCATGCAGAACTGTGAATCAATTAAACTTCTTTCCTTTATAACCTACCCAGTCTCGAGTATTTCTTCATAGCAGCATGAGAGCAGACTAATATAACAGAATAGGACAGATGAAACATAAATGAAGAAAACCATTCATCTAAACACTGTGTTCAGGACCCAGAGAGAAGAGTGAATCAAGGCTCACGCTCACTCTGGAGATGTCCCAGGTCTTTCCTGATTCTTCTAGAAGGCATCTTCAGGGACAGACTCCAGGGCCTCACTGGGAGGAGTGCAAGATGCAGAGATCTGGGGAGCAGAGCTCCAGAGCTAGCTCAGACACCAGCAAGTCACAGGATCCTGGACACTAGGTATACTGGGTCTCTCGTTTCCTAGAATGGTTTCAAGCCCATGTGTATGTGTGTGTACACCAATTCTAAAGCTCAAGCAAAAGATTACTCCTTAGTCCAAATGGTTGAGCTTCTCTGGTTGAATGAGGCAAAGGTGGGGTAGAGGCTGTGAATCCCACTACCAGATCACCCTTGCCACTCCCTATCACTGAGGCAGCCTCTCTGGAACTGCCGTGGTTCTGATCCACTGGAGTTGATTTTTTTTAATGCCATTAATTTCCCAAATCAGCTCTCAACCAGAGTAACTGTACTAGCAAAGGGACCTCCAAAGGTTGGTATACAAAATGAAAATATCACAGACTACTGAAAGTGTGTCCCAGCAGACACTGTTACATGGATGACACATGCCTTTGTCAATAATCCACTTGGAGATGCCAATAAGCCTGTATCCTAATTTGTTTTGTATTTACACACTACAATGTCCTATCATTTCTAGCTATAAATTTCTAGCTATAAATTCAGATTGGTTGTAATAATCCTTTGGTAGTTTCTAAAAGCTTGACACTGTTGCTGTACTTTATAATACTGCAAATACTTTCCCATTTAAACAATCATATGAGGTTCCAAGAGCAAGTTTGACTATTTCCATTTGATAGATGAGGAGGTTGAGACCCAGAGAGTGAACTGCCCAAAGTAGCACTGCTACTAACTGGGAGGGCTAGGTAAAGACCAGATCTTTTACCCTGAGGTCCAGTATTTATTATGTACACCATTTAGTGTATCATTAATTGTCAGCCATCTTAAAATCAAAGGGGTTCGGGCAGCAGAATTTCTGAGTTACATGGTAGATGGGGGTTTCTACACTAAAGTCTAGTCTTCAATGTCTGGGAGGAACAAAAGTGTGACAGGCTCTGTAGCCTCCTGCAATAGTTCCTTCCTCATTCATCTCACTGACATCATCAGGTCATCATGATGTCACTGGGTACAAAGTTCCTGGAAGTTTAACACAACTAGCTATTGTTTCAGCTAGGGAGAACATACTTAAGAGGTACTTAGATATGTGTAAAGTTATTTTGGTGCCTATACAACACATTCTTGATGCTTATTAAATGTCATTTGCAGCAAGCATTAAAGAGCATTTCCTGTGGATACAATCTCTGGCTTCTAAGGCCTCAAAAATCTAAGTAAGGAAATAATGGAAAGCCCAACAACACAAACACAAGACAATAAAAGGCCAACACCTGAAAGAACATTTTTCTTGGATTAAGCTGAGAAACTAATCAGAGTTGATTGCAAAGATTCATGAATAATGCTATCCACCACAACATTACCTATAAGAACAAAAATACTGGGAACAACCAGAATGTCCATTAGGGGGAGGCAATTATGGCACTTTCATAAAATACAGTATTTTGTATCTTTTGAAACCAACTATTAGGGGAAAAAAGATATTTAATGACATATGAAAACAGTCAAAACATAACACTGAAAGAAAATGATATAGACATAAAATTATATTTATGATCATACATTTATACATTATATACAAATGTATATATATAAATCATGTTTATATATAGAAATTTATGTAAACATAACTATTATAATATAGATATATAAAATACATAGACATACATTCAAATGTTAAGTAGTTAATTCTGAGTAATGGATAAGAATATAGATTTATATTTACTTATTGCTATTTTCTTTTATCTGTATGTTTCTTTTAAGGGGAACAATATAGATGATTTTTCAATTCTTCTTTGTTTTTGTATTTTCCAAGTTTTCTATACTGAATATATACAGCTTTTGTAAATAGAAGAAGTTTTTAAAAATATTTTTAAAAGCATCTAAAACAGCTCAGATTTTTTTCCATCAAAATTCATCTCTCCCTCCTAAAACTATTATGACTGTTCTTGTATTTATACACTTCTAAATTTTATCCACCTCTCTCCTCCCTTGACTAGGGAAACCAAAATATGCTACCAATTCCAGTGCAGACTGCTGATGGGCTCCTCCTCCCCAGGGTTGAACCCTCTAAACTTCTGGGTTACCACAGTGTGTGCACACCTAAACACTTCATGATAAGCTCTGCAATTACCCACTGTTACTCCACACATGAAAGCTTAGAACTTGAAAGTCTGCAGTTTACATGGCTTTTGTAGAGAAGTACTCATACATTGCTGCAATTTCAAAAATCTGCATTAAAGCATCATAAAGTTGAAGCTGCAATTATGCCAGAATGAATAAGTTCAAAGATAGAGGTATCATTCCTGTACATGATAGTTAAATGTGCCAAAAAAAGAAAATGCTTTTTAGCATATATACTTGATTTTAAGATACAGACTTTTAAACTTCCCTTACCGGTTGCCTGATGGGTACAGGCCACTGTGGCTGTGTTGGGCATTCAGCATTCTGTCTATGGCACTGAGCACTTAATGAAGACAGCTGGCTGATCCCCACGCTAACAGGGCCCCTGCCTCAAGTCCTTTTGTCTCTGTGGAACAGTTAGTTTGCCTGTGATACAAATCCACACTCTCTCACCAGCTAATGACAGGAGGAAGACAGTCTCTATTTACACACAGCTGAGGATTTCTAACTCAAATTCAGAGATAAACCTGAGAGTAAACTGCTGACGAGTGAGCTAGGAGCAGAAAAGCCAAAGCCACAGAAATCACTGTGACGGTCACTGAAACTGTCCCGTCAGAGACCACCATGTTTGCAAAACCACAAGAGTGAGAGGTGGCTTAGTAAGAATTTTAAATGTACCTTTTACTTTCTAGGTGGTCACTGATCATACCTTAGAACAAAAGCAATCCTAGACACAAAGCAATTTCTCCTTTTCAACTAGCAGATGAGAAAATTATTTTTCCCAGTTTGAATATATGAACTTTCAGGGACTTAGAATATATATACTAATACATTGTCATTTATACTATTTATTTAGACATTTTAAGCAATAAAATATGTAATTATATGCTGCACCAGATTTAAATCTGAAAACATCAAATACAAAAATGGACAAAGCAGATAAACCAATTATTTTAATTTCCAATTGTATTTTTTTCCACAAAATTTGTTATTAAAAAGATTATCCTATCTCAGTAACTTTCAAGAAGTTGACTATTTTGAGACTCTAGTTTTTCAAGAGTTCTTCCCCTCTTTAAAATTTATAAGAATCTCTTCTCATAGAAAAAGTAACCTCAAGAATTCCCAATGTCAATTTTCTGTCAAAAATAGAAAGTTTTAGGCCGGGCGCGGTGGCTCATGCCTGTATCCCAGCACTTTGGGAGGCCGAGGCAGGCGGATCACAAGGTCAGGAGATCGAGACCATCCTGTGAATGGTGAAACTCTATCTCTACTAAAAATACAAAAAATTAGCCAGACGTGGTGGTGGGCGCTTGTAGTCCCAGCTACTTGGGAGGCTGAGGCAGGAGAATGGTGTGAACCCAGGAGGTGGAGCTTGCAGTGAGCCGAGATTGCACCACTGCACTCCAGCCTGGGTGACAGAGCGAAATACTGTCTCAAAAAAAGAAAAGAAAAGAAAAGAAAATTTTAGATTTCCTTGCTTTAGGTGAAGCACTGCCCTGTTTGGCTGCTTTGTGGACCTGGGAGGTTGTATATCAGTCTCACCTTGGCAACTAAATTATGGAAGAGTTAGAAAGGCAACAGCCTCCATTCGGCTTAGCAATGGTTGAAACGGATTATATTATGGACAAGGCAAATAAAGGATCTGCTAAAACTACTTTCAAAAGAAAGTAATTAAGATAATGCTTTGTAGGCACTTCAGTATTAAGGAAGACTCCCTCTTTTGGGGGAAGTAATGCTTGACTTGCATTAGGGCACATGCTGAATTTTGGTCCTAAGAGTCAAATGAGGCTTTGGCCATTTATCTATAAACAATTATTTATTATTTCAGTGAACATCTGTGAAGCGCCTGATAGGGCTGGCTGACTTGATGTTAAGATGGATGCCTCCCTCACTCTGGGCACCTGTCTGCTCTTGGATTCTATGGCACTGCATTCTCCACCTTCCCTCCTGCCTCTCAGGTTTCTGCTTCTCAGTCTCTTGCTGGCCATGTGTCCTCTCAGGACCTTCAAATGTTAGCATTGTAGAGCCAGGCTTTGGCTTCTTCTCACTCCAACTCTCCCTTCAATGATTTCCTCCCCTCTCATGGTTTTAAACACCATCAGTGAATTAATGGCTTCCAACTGACTTCGCCAATACAGAGACAACCTCTGAGTTTCAGACCTATGTAACAACAACTGCCTATTTACATCACTTGGATGTCATGAGCAAGTTGGCCCAATATGCAGCAAAGTGAACTCTTAAGTATGACCTCTGGTTCATTTTTCTTATTTCTTCCATCTTGAAAAATGCCCCATCCAGTCCTTCCATATTCTCAGCAAGCTGGAAGTCACCTTTGATCAACTCTCTCTCACCCCACACCCAATATTTCTTTAAGGACTGTCAATTCTAACATGGAAAATATGTAATTAAGATCCAGCTGGGACTTCAGCAGCCAACCCTAGCTAAACAAAGTCCCCAGTGGATACATAAATACAACAAAAATGCCGCAAAATTTTGATTAAAAGGCAAAATTAAACAGAATGAAAAACCTGCCCTATGGGTGGCTGCCCAGGATGACTCATGTTCTTACAAGAAAAAAAAAAAGTTGCTACCACTTTTGTTAACATGGAGGAGCTTTAAAATTAAATGTAGGCATCAGTTTCCAACAGCTTTGATTTATAATAAAGGAAAGAATAAAAATCTAAATCAAAGACCATTCAGATTAAATTCTCTTACACCCCGAGATTAGGGAAATATGAACAATGTCACTGAATTATTATTAGGAATAGATTATACATCAACATTACCGACTTCTTAAGGGCCAAAATGATAAATGAAGGGCACAGGGCAGATGGATCTGCATAAAGGAATTAACAAAGACTAACGATGTTGGTATATACACCCGATTATTGACTCAACACAAAGCAGTACCCCAGACTAGGAAAACACATTGACTGACGTCAGTCCATCTGATTTTATCATTCTTTTCCCTAAGCAGGAAGGGCAAGATGTGTCATTACTTAAGTAACAATTGGCAATTACACAAAGGCTAAGGACAAAAAAAAAAAAAAGTGAGAGCAGCATGGAACATAAAGATGGTATTCTCCCTAATGCAGAGAAACTTATTAACGAAATGACTTGAAATCACAGAATAGATGCACTGTGAACTGATATAGCTTGGACATACACACTATAAGAAATCTGATCTCGGGACTCATTGAGAAAGGTTTTAATAAAATTAGATGATTCCAAGGTGATGCTTTACCCATGGCTGACTAAAGGAATCACCTGGATAAAGTTTAGCCACATGATTTGCCTATTTTACCAACATAAAATGACACTCTACAAGGAGGACAGCAAGGTGCTCTAAATTGAAGTTAAGGTTTTACAAGTTGATTTTGTTGAGACTGACAAATTTTTTTAAAAAAGGAAATGTATGATGTCAGAAATCCCTTTAAAAAAACAAAAAAGAAAGTTAATATTATTTTAAAGAAACAGTGGTTATGTGGGGCACCAGGAAACTTAATTCCTATTAAGGCTAACAATTAATTTGCTACGTCCCTGTGAGCACATAATTTTCCTTTATCCTATTCCCCAAATTTAAAGAGGCAAGGGAACTATTTGTCTTGTACTATCATGTCTATGCAGCCAGAGAAGGTCATTGTCTTGGTGAATGAACATTTTTATTAAAGATCTATAAAGCAGGTTCAACCATTTGGGAAATAATATTTCAAGCATGGAAAATCTACTGAAGGCTTCTGAAGGAAAGTCACAAAATAAACACAACAAAGGCAATATTTCACTCAGGGCCATGTCTCCAGTCTCACTTTTTTTCTCTTTTTTCTTTTTTTCTTTGAGACAGTCTTGCTCTGTCACCCAGGCTGGAGTGCAGTGGCATGATCTTGACCCACTGCAACCTCCACCTCCTAGGTTCAACCAATTCTCCTGCCTCAGCCTCCTGAGTAGCTGGGACTACAGGCGTGCAGAACCACGCTGGCTAATTTTTGTATTTTTAGTAGAGACAGGGTTTCACCATGTTGGCCAGGATGGTCTGGATCTCCTGACCCCATGATCCACTCGCCTCAGCCTCCCAAAGTGCTGGGATTACAAGCTTGAGCCGCTGTGCCCAGCCCAGCCTCATCTTATAAAGAGAATTTTTTCACTGGCACCTAAAGATCATTCATCTCTAATGACTAAACTGTTCTCACCAGCAACCTAAAATTCATAAGTAATAGCCTCTCCTTTGAGCACTGCATGAAAATCTGATGGTACCACAAATACCTGAGCAGAAAGGTGTGTGTGTAAGTCAACTCCAGGAGTCTGGGGAGGTGAAAAACAGTTGTAATGCCCATTTGGCTTACAGATGTCCTTTCATTGTAGGCTCACCAATATAGTTTAGAAAGAATTCAGAATTTTTTTTTTTTGCCCAAAAACTTAATGCTTAGGAAAATCATCACCCTATACTGACAGACTAAGAGTATGAAAAGGTAAAGAAACGCATCACTGATACTGAACTTGTCAAGCAGAAAGAGGGAGGAGAAGCAATGAGATCAGAGCAGGTGATGCTGAGAGCAAGACCAGTCTTATTAAAAAAGCAAAACTGTATACAACTATACATAACAACAAACATGGAAGAAATCAGAAAAAAAAAAAGATCGACAGATTGGACCACACACACGCACAATATGAAAAATAAGAAAAATAATAACTTCTATTAGTAAAAAAAAAAAAAAATCACTGTTATAAAAAGGGAAATGGCAAACTGAAAAAGGATACTGGTGAGATTATAAAAGATTAGTATCAATTCTCACTTCTTATAAACCAATAAAATAAAAATTAAACAAAAGAGAGGGACTGAGGATAAAAATAAAGGTAAATAATAAAAGGAGATACTAAGGGTTAATGAGTATGGAAAATGTCTAAATCCCATAGAAATAAAACATGTACATTACAAATACTAAGATATTATATTTGGCTTGTATTGATGGACTCTTAAACACTGTACTATTTGGTGATGATAAGGGGAGAATAAAAGTTTCAGCATAGGCATTTCAGTCACATGTTCAGATGGACGGACACACACACACACACACACGGAGTACATACAGGAAAAAAGACTGAAGAGATACAATAAACTGGTAACAGGGGTTATCTCTGAGTAATGGGTTGATAGAGGATTTATATTTCCCAGGTGATTTCTCATATTTCTTACAAACTATTAGCTGCACTGTTATAATCAGAAACTCATGCTTTTAAAGCAAACCAAGCCTTGAAGATTAGAGTCATGGCAACATAGCCTATAAAATCCCTAGAAATTTTAAAATGAAACAGTCATATGCATATTAGTAAACAGATAAGTGCTTGGTTGGCATTGTGTGCCAAAATTTCAGGTTTTACTAAATCCCTTATGGCCCAACTACACATCTTCCAAGGTTAAAGTCCTGGGGCAGTAGAATGTTACAAACTTTCATGCTGATATCAAGGATGGCACTGGGTTATATCAGTGATACTCCCAGGAGTATCTCCGGCACACTGGAATATCTACTTACCCCGTTCTACCCTAGACTGTCTTCTCTGAATTCACTAGTCCACCTTGTTTATTTTTCCCTATCTACCTTATTGGCAGACTATTAACTTTCAATTCTTTGCATTAACATGCCTGTTTATAAAACCATTGCCTTTATCACTATCCAATTTAGTATCTCATCTAATGAACGAGTTGCAAGATTGAGGGCAGTGGAACTGATATAGCTGAAGTGCAAGGTGAGCAAGTTGCAAACAATTCTCATGTGTGGCTCAAAAAGAGAGACTCTAAATCAAAAAGAGAAAGATCTTTAAGAGGTTTCTGAAATAATGAAGATATTATGTTAAAAAATGTACAAGATGTCATATAGTTTCTCCTTGGAAACCCTCTTAAGTTACAAGCTGAGTTTTATTTGTTAAGTCAAAGCCCCATGGGTGATTGTGGGGTGGGAGGCAGAGAAGATAATGAAGGGATGTGCATTAAAATGTTCATGTGATTCATTTTGAAGAGTGGGATTCGGAATGTTGTGTTTTGTTGCCTGGTTTCCATGTGCCTACCCTAAACAAACAAGCAGAACACAGCTGCATAAGTACAGTGGTGACTAACTCTTACGAAATGAAGTTTCTTTGTAACCTAAATCTATATATACACATAGACAGAGATTTAGGGATATTTCCTATCTTCAATAACTCCTAAAGTTGCCCAACAGAAAAGTGAAACTCCTTTCCATCCTTCCTTATAGAAACCCTTTTAAAAATACATCAAAGTAGCCACCTGCAAATTCACAGTAAAACAACTTTTGAAGACACAGAAAATAGGTATTTTGGCCAACAGGGCTACATTTGCTACCTAAGCACTTTAAAAGCCTGGAGTCACTGTGTCTCAGTTATTTATCTCCTTTTCCTCTGTGGTCATCCTCTTAAGTATCATTCTTAGAGCTCCCACTTCTACCCATCTAAATCAAAATACAATATGAAGTGTTACTGTGGTAGGCAGAATTCTAACCATGGTCTCCTCAAAATTCCAGTCCCCTAGTTATTCAACCAAAAATGAATACTACTATGAAGAGATTTTTAAGCTGTAATTGTCCGAAGTCAGCTGACCTTCAAGTATAGAGGATATCTGAGTGGGGCCTCACCCAACCAAATGAGCCTTTAAAAAGCAAGAGTTTTCTCTGGTTGATGGAAGGAGGAGCAGTCAGATTTGAAGTGTGAGAATGACCGGATGTGGCCCTGCTGGCTATGAGATCGCAGAGGGCAGCCAGCCTCTAGGAGCTGAAAAGCAGCCTCTTTTTTTTTTTTTTTTTTTTTGTTTATTTATTTATTTTATTTTATTTTATTTTATTATACTTTAAGTTCTAGGGTACATGTGCATAACGTGCAGGTTTGTTACATATGTATACTTGTGCCATGTTGGTGTGCTGCACCCATCAACTCGTCAGCACCCATCAATTCATCATTTATATCAGGTATTATTGCTGATAGCCAGGGTGAAGCAGGAAACTCAGTTCTACAAAGGCAATGATCTAAATCTGTCCACAACTGCATGGGCTTGGAAGTGAGTTCTTTCCCAGTCTCCAGATAAGAGCTCAGCTCAACCAACACCTTGATTTTGGCCTTATAATACCCTGAGCATTGAGAACCCAGGTGAGCCTGCCCAGACTTCTGCCCTGAAGAACTGTAAGATTAATAAATGTATGTCGTTTAAACTAGTAAATTATGAGTAATTTGTTACTCAGCAATAGAAAACTACTGCAGATATTATATTGTTTTCTTATGGGTTTTATTTTTAGAGCCTTATTTTTATCAGAAAGGCACTATGTGCTAATTTCCCTACTTTCTTATTCCCTAAACACTTAACAGTTTCTCCTTTCCTTTTCCACAAATTTCTATGACTATGCATGAATATACAAGTGTGCTTTCATCTGTATGTACACACTCTAAAACACAGATGCACATGAAATGACAACATGCAATGTTTTCACCTAATAATGTATCTTGTGTATCCTTCCAGTACCAGCACAGAAAAGCCCACCTTGTTCTTTGTAACAACTATTTAGTGCTGGGTTATACCCCTGAATCATTATTTACTTAACTAGTCCATTATTGAAGAAAAATTTAAATAAGAAAACTGGTACCTTTCCATTTTCTAGGTAGAAAAGCCATGCTATACTTATAATTTTGTTATTTTATGAGAATATCAGTAAGATAAATTCCTTTACATGAATTTGCTGGGCAAAAGGGTAACACATTTGAAATATTCACCAATACTGAAAACCACTAGTCAAAATGGTTACACTAATTCACATCAACCCTTAGATCATGGGAAAGGGACTGCTTTCCCACATCTTTGCTATCACTGAATTTTATCAATTACAAAAGGGGTTTGACCCCATGCTAGGTGAATGGCACTATCTCTTTCACCTAGGGTGGAGTTCAGTGGTACCATTATATAGCTCATGGCAGCCTTGATCTCCCCAGCTCAAGTGATTCTCCCACCTCAGCCTCCTGAGTAGCTGGGACCACAGGCATGTGCCACCATGCCTGGGTAATTTTGAGAAACTTTGTAGAGATGAGGTCTCACTATGTTATCTAGGCTCAAACTCCTGGACTCAAGCAATCCACCTGCCTCAGTCTCCCACAGTGCTGCAATAACAAGTGTGACCACTGTGCCTGGCCACTTTTTTAAATAACTGCAATGACATATCATTTCATGTTTTGTTGGCCATTTTTTCCTTATGTCATGCTATTTGCATCTCTTGCCCATTTTTCTATTGATGCATTCAATATTTCATATCAATTTACACAATTTCTTCATGTAAACTGGCAATCAGTTATGGGCACAAACATTTTTTGTACTTAGATTTCTTCTGAGTTTGTTTTTGATATAGAAATTTTCATTGTAAGAGAGATACACTAGTCTTTTCCCTTTGGGACTTCTGGATTATTTTTCATGCTTAGAATCTTCGTGGACGTGAGAGCCTGTGATTTTCTATGCCTTTTCTTTCTTTTTATTTTTTTTATCTTTCAATGAGACTGTCCTATTCACTGTTCTTTTAGGAATCTCCGGCCCCCCACAAACACTATTTTGTGAAGACATGCTCCAGAGCACTGTGTATGCCAGTATCTCTTTCTCCCCAGAGCACTCTCTACTGATACATTTGATAGGTACAAATGATGTGTCCGTGATGACTGGCCTGGTTCATGTAACCCCACCTAAGAAAAGTAGAAAGTGCAATTTCATCTTTTAGGTTAATAAGTGCTGAAAGATGGAGGTTCTTCCATCTCATTTTGATGGAGATGCCTAGAAAACCTCGCTGGCCCTCTGTGTCCAGTGCAGGATAGAGAACGTAGCAATAGAAAGGGTGAGGCAAAAGGAGTGGCCGGTGAAGAGGCGCTGCATGTTATCAAGATGTGAGACCTAGTCCTGTATCGTATTCACATGTTCTTCCTTTCATACAGAAATAGGAATCTATCAGACAGTGATAAATGCCACTTCTCACAGAAAGTCTGACAGGCTTCTACTGCCTCTGAGAGAACAATAACCTGTTGGCTCCATAACATAAAGAAAAACAATGCTGAGTGAGGTGCAGTGGCTCATGCCTATAATCCCAGTACTTTGGGTGGCTGAGGCAGGAGGACTGCTTGAGCCCAGGAGTTTGAGACCAGCCTGGCCAACAGGGCGAAATCTTATCTCTACTAAAAATACAAAAAGAAAAAAAAAAATTAGCCGGGCATGGTGGCATGGCCTATAATGCCAGCTACTCGGGAGGCTGAGGCAGGAGAATCCCTTGAACCCGGGAGGCAGAAGTTGCAGTTAGCTGAGATTGTGCCACTGCACTCCAGCCTGGGCAACAGAGGGAGATTTTGTCTCAAAAACAACAAAAACAAAACACTCTTAGAACCTGAATGACAGGCTTCCCTCTGCCCACTCCTCTGATGAAATTCTAAATTAATATTGAAGGAGAAAGAACTTAAGCTAAGTCTATGAGAGAAAAGAAAAATAATTAAAAGGATCATTAAAGTCTTAGCCACATGTTCTGTCTTCTCAATATTAGAAGTGAAGAAAATCACAGCTATAAAAGACTAATCAACAGGCACATAAAGGATGGTGAAATTGCTATAAATACTATAAAGAGGAGTGAAATTAAAATCTTTAAATCACAGAATTATATACTAAAAAACAGAATCCATCATTCACTTAGCATCTAGCATACACTACTGTGCTGGGTGCCAGAGTGATGTCCCAAGTAAGGTATTTGGCATTGTTTGACCCTCTATAGGATTTCAATGACAGTGGTGTAATATCAATCTCAAAAACAGAAATGGTAGTAATAGAAGTAATGTATCCTCATCATGTAGCCTTGGAATATAATGTTACCACTGCTTACACCCACTCCCTAATTATATCCCTCTCATGCCCTCTCAGAGGTAACTACTATCATGAAATTGGTCTTTAACATTATCATGTTTTCCTTTAGGCTCTTACATTATAAAAATACATAAAATATAATACAATGAATGTATAGAATATAATCATATTGCAGGATAAATATATATCATGTGTGTGTGTGTGTATATATATATATATCTCTCCCTAAACAAAATATAGTATGTAGCATATTAACGTCACATGAAAGGCTTACATAATATTCTTTTGTGACTTGCTTTTGTTGTTCAACAATATATTTGAGCTCCATCCAAGCAAATCTGAGTAGTGTTCATTTGTTTTCTATGTGCACAGTGTATTTTGGATATAACTATGCCACAATTCATTTATCCATTTTCCAAGTCATAGATCGTTAGGTTACTTCAAATGTTTAGCTATTACAGATGATGCTGCAATGAGTGGTCTAGAACTTGTCTTCATCTGTGTAAGAGCTTCTCCAACTCTAAGGTTTTACCTGGCAGAGGCCTTTCTAGATGTTAGTGGTCATGTTACAGTGTCATAATTTTATCTATTTATCTTTTACCTTTTTACTTTACCACCTTTAATTCCTTTAATTATTTCTACAGAGAAAATAAAATTTCACTCCAAAGGAGCAACTACTTTTCTCTCCCTTCTTCTCCCCAGTGATATAACAGACAACTCCCAATCTGAACTTGAAAGGCCCCTTGAGCTTAAGAACTGCTTTCTGGGTGAGAGTGATAGCCCTGCATTTAAATATGAAGTCAAGATCATCTGAGAACACGAGTGTCAAATTAAGAGTTTTCACAAGAGTACAATGAAGTAGGGCTAAGAGCTCATTCTTCTAACCTTCATCCTTCACAATCCTGAAGATACCTTCCTATAACACAGATCCTCCTTAAAACCCTTAAAAGGGCTTCAAAGTCAAACTTCCTCCCACTTCCTGACCTTCCTCTGCCTTTCCATCCTTATGTTCTCTTAATGAAGTACACACATCCCACACTCTAGCCATACACTGAGAATTCCCTTTCTCTCACTCCATCTCTACCAGCCAACAAAGTCTTGCTCATCTTTCAACATCTTGGGCAAATGGCTCCTTTAAAGGCTTCCAGACTTTCTTTATTGGAATTAACCCTTCCCTTCTTTGCATCACCATGGATAGAACTTTGAAAAAAAAAAAAAACCAGTATATAAAGCAGTTATCATTGTCTAGTTTTTACAGTACTGCTCTAACCTTCCTTATAATTCTATAACGTACTTGAGGCCAAAGGCTTTGTCTCTTAAATCTTCATTGTCCCTAAAATGACCATCACAATATATTAGACAAGTTCAATTTTAGGGAGAAATATGCTGAACAGTTCTTAACATTAGTACTTTTCATATGAGTTACCATGTTTGCATTTCCCAAGGATATTCCTAACATGGAAACCATGTCTTGTATCATCCAGGCATTTAGAAATGGAGAAAGAAATAATTTAAAAGGGACCCCATATAAAAAGGAATTCTATATTTTAGAGTCCAAACAGTTAAACAGAGAGGATAAGATTTGGGCTAACATGTTGCAAAGAACAACTTAGGGATAAAACAACAGGAAAACAAAGATAACACGTGAAGACATACCAAATCTCAAAATGCATTATTTTAAAAACCAACAAATAAAGAAATAAAACAAAACTCAAGAAATGGTAACCAATTACCTGCATGAGCAGAGAGAGGTGAGTGTGGTCGAGGTAATGCTGGTGACTGCCCATTGCCTATTAAGCTTTTCCGGTTGCTTGTTCGGCAACTATCAAAAGGAAAGAAAAAACAACGTTTAAAAAGAATACAGCATTGATAATGTTCAAGCATGTTCCAGATAGACGTGGACCAGGTTGAACAACCTATCTGCTCATGTTATTGTTAAAATTATTACAATTACGCATTCACTAATATTTGAGGGGTGGCTGCTTCTTGAATATCAGAAAATATAATGTATTCATAAAGCACAACACCATCAATATTCCTCACCACCAGTGGAGCAATAATCAAATTTCTTCCAGCGCTTGACTGGAATATGCAACATGCCATACACACAAGTGATAAATTAAGGATTCAAATCAGCAAACCACAGGTAGCATCTTCGTTGACACAAAATTTCTAATACAAAATTACATGCAATGAAGCGCAATGATGTTAATCTTATAATGATGCACTAATTAAAAATCTAATTATTTAGGCAAAATTTCTTATTTGTGCCTTTTGTCAACAGAATAGCTGATGCCTAAGATAAATGTATCTCACCACTCATTCATTTTTCATCTTGTATATGGCATTCACAAATTCTTTATTAAGGTAAATGTTCTGGAATCATAAAATCAGATCCCAGTGTATAAAAACAATAGTGATGGTCCTCTTTCACAAGCATGCTAGCTACTGGTTTGATCCTGAATACCCAGAGCTTAGAAGTAAATTAATACACGTGAGCACAGGGCAACAATTTGTTCCTGTTTCTGCTAGTAGGAAGCTATAAAATGGCTAATTTGATTTCAAAGTAACTTTCACAAGCCTTAAAGAATAAGACAAATACAAAACTGGCGGATGGTGAAGTGCATATTATCTCATTTTCATTTGCTTTTCTTCAAAATAGATTGGCACTTCATTCTCTATTAGCAATACAGTAGTCACAGGAGGGTGATAAAACTCAGCAAGTTACCTCATTTAATTCACCTATAACAAAGTACAGGGCTCTGTGCCTCTATCCTCCTACACTATGCTGCCCTCAACCACCATTAAGAGTTTATTGCAATGCCTTCTTAATGCAGGACAGACCTCTGTTATACCAGATTCCTGAAACAGGAATTTTCACTGGACTTCTAATTTAGGTACAGTGAGATAACATTTCTAAATATTCAAATAATACATTTCAAAACCAAACCCAATTTCTTTCACCAATACGAACTTCGGAGTTATCTTCTCTTAGACGTTTGCTGCTTATTATCATTTGTCAACAGTCCCATATTTATAATTTCTTAAGGTCGGGCTGCATCACTGTGTTTTCCTTAGTGCAGCAATCAGCATTCCCTAGTATTATCTGTGAGTTTAATGAAGATAATGTTTACTCAGCCTTAAAGCAGTTGTTAATAAGAATAGACTTTTGATATTTAATTATGAAGGTGGGTTGGATATTATCAACTCATCTATCAAGAAATGTATGTATTCAACCTATTAAATTCACAATCATTAAATCAGACAGTCTGTTTTTAAAAGATACTGTATATTTAGTGTTAATTCAAATTAATGTCTCCTTTCATTCCAATACAGAAATATTAAATATATTAACTTGCTGTTGCTAATAGAAGAAATTATAAATGACAGATTTATGTCCTGGAAATGTCAGCAAACTTCTTTCAGCAAATTAACTGAAATTCAGGTTGTTATAAAAATGGCTATATTTTTTCATGTTTAGCACTTGATCTACATCATGTATAAAAATCTTTTCAACATATTTATTGTTTATATGTATAAATAAAATTAATAAGAAATGTGTATCAGTGCAAATAGCAATCTAATGAATATCTTAACTAGGTATAAAATATACTGATATACTTTAAATTTAGAAAATGTTATTTCTTAAAGAAAAACTTAAAAATTTTCTAAGAAATGTATATTACCATACACACTAAGGTACATATACTACCACAACAGGCAAAATAGTGAACAATTTAGATTAAAAAAAATGAAAACACAAACAACAAACCCTCACAATTGTATTAGTTATTTAAAGTCTATCAAAAAGGGGTAGAAAAGTGATTTCAAAAATGTGATTCAAAAAATCTCAAAAAGAAATGTCTAAATAAAACTCGCAAATAAAATATACTTGTTTGGTCAATATACTAACAGATTTACATTACAGTCATCCTGGGTGCGTCTACTTCTCTACACAGATTTCTAATCTTTATAAATAGATGATTCATTATGAATGCAATGTAGAGTGAAAGAAAACAGGCTACTTCATCTATGAATACATGAGCAAGTTAAAAGAAGAGAAGTTAAAAACAAATTACCTCAGAATTTGAACAGTTTACCATATTTAAGGTATGGGTAGTATGTTACACAAAACAAATTATCGAAGGTATATCTTATTGACAAATGCCATGAATAATCAAAGCATAACTCATCTCTGAAAGTGTCTCCTCTAACCTTTTTCCTTTCAAAATGAAGCTAGAGATGATATTAAAATTACAACAGACTTGGAACTTTCTGGAATCTCTCTCGACAATGAAATGGAAAGCTTTTAAACATCAAATGTTCCCAAAGTAGCAAAGCCAGTGTTTATATAGTATAGGCTAAGATATATTTCCATCTGTACAGGAGATAAATCTCTATACTTATGAAATGGGGTCTTAGCCTTATGAATGAATTTGTTGCTAAAATTTTCAAGGGTAGAGGGACACATTATACTGCATTTCATTCCCAAATACCTAGGCCTTTATCTATATATCTAAATACTTTTAAAATCCTAGGACCCTAACTGAGATATTCTGTAGAAAACCTTTCCAGGGTACAGGAGGGAAGAGTCATCCAATCTCAATAGTACCTGCTTCTGGTATATCTGACAGTCACCTAATCTTATTACTCTAAGTATCTGATTCCCAATAAATGAATTAAAATCTGCACTTAACCCCAACAGTAAGAAAACTCCAAGTGAGTTGGAACTGTATCTGCCACTTAGGTTGCCACAGCACCTGGCAATGCCCACAGTAATAATAACATTGGTGCAAAACGCTGAGCTGACCCCTGTTCTCCAGATATCACATACTTTTCTGCCCAGGAAAGCAGAGGTTTATGGCACCTGCATGTCAGGCAGTCTCTCCAGGTGTTCATGGCCATGCCTACTCATTTAATCCATTAAGTGATAAAATAGTGGAAACATCTCTACTCAGGCAAATTAAAGCCTCCTTCCTTTTCACCAGCACAACTAAGTCAATTCTGCCTTGCTTTTTTTTTTTTTCAAGCAAAGTCACCCAAGGCAAAAACAGGTGATGTCTGACCAGATTAAACATGAATACTACTTCTCCTGTAGCAGAAATCTCTTTTTTATTATTCACCCTCATCCAAGTATTTGAGCTTGTAAAGAGTTATCTCCAGTTTTCATCCTTAGGGACACAGGGACATGACCACAAAAATGAAACTAAAGAAAAGTTATGACTCAAGTTGCAACTATTCCATCCCCAAATGCATTCTTTTGACTTCATTCTTCAACAGCTAGAAGCCATCCACCATGCCCATACTCCAATCTGAAAGCCCAACATGAGACTAACTATTTCCGACAAAGTACCTCCTCTCTCAGTTCTCCAGTTGAAGCAGCACACGGAAAAACTTACTTTTCTATGGATAAGATGCACAGTTTGTTCTCTGAATTTAGAAGGTGACAACTATTGTTCTATTAACATAATGGCACAGAGTCACTACTTGCAAATTCAGAATTTAGGCTGAGAAAACAGTCATATAACAACTTGAGACAATGGTATAAACAATGGATTAGGACAGGAGCTGATGATCACAAGTAAGCATTTACTTTTACTTTCTTCATTTATCTGGAACCTCCTTGGGAAGCTCCTCCTAGGGGCAACTATGAGGCACAGAAAGATAACTTAGAGCACAAGAAATGCACCTTGCTGACTACAGAATCTGAGAAGAATGGGAAGGGGGAAAGATGTTCTGACGATAGGACCTTGAGGGAGAAGGACTGGCTGACTCTGAGGGGTAGGAGGTGAGCAGGCATGGACAGAACACTGTGTGTAAGAATGTCACAGCTGAATGGGTGCTTGGGTGGAGATGCTTTGGAGTAACATGAGGTCACCACCAGGAAGTGTTTTATTTGTTTGCATGGTTTTTGCTCAGGCAGGCGAAATGAGGATTGAACAAGGCACCACACCTGCTCCCTGAGTTCACTGTTACCATTGCCAAAACAGTTTCACAAGGAGCTTCTCAATTTCCTAATTGCTGCCAAAAGCACCTCCCATTTGCTAGGAAGATAAAGAGACAGGCCATGTGTTTCATCATCTAAGTCAGGCCTGGTTCAGTGTGAGGGACAAAGAGGACTATGGGCTACTAAGCTGGAGGCGGGTGGGGAAGGAGGAGTATGTATTTTTGGTTCCAAGTACCCTATTCCATTTCTGCAGAAGTTGTCCTTATGCTCCGTGCTCCATAAGAAAGGCTTGGTGGGACCTGTAAAAGTTTCACATCTGGGTCTGCCACTTGTTTCCTGGCAGAAGAACCTGTTAGCCATCCCCCACCAGGTCTCTAAAAACTGCGAGGCCCACCAGGTTGTGGCCTTTTCCAATTACTCTGAGTAGCTGAAATCCAACTTAATTTTAAATTACATTCACTTTGAGACACAAATTCTGATCATTTCTGACCATGGCAAGAACAATGAAGAGAGGAAACCCCAACAGGCAGTGATTTTTACATTTACAGCTGATTTGAATGGTTGACATTCAGTAAAATATAAGACTAACCACCATTGAGGGGCAGTAATAATATAGTGAATTGAGTAAGAGGGGCCCCGGTAATTCTGGAAAGCTAGAATTATTACTTCGTCCTGATGAAAATGTGATAAATTTGCACAGGAGACCAATCATAGACCAGAGCTTTACTGTCCATGAACATCTGCTAACTGTTTCCTCACACCTTAAGAGAAGATGATCATATGAGTATTTCTTAAACAAAGAAGAAGTCTGAAATGGAAGAAATAGGGCATGACTGGAAGGCAGAAATTGTCTAGCTAATGTGGTACTGCAGAATAAATGTTATAAACTAAGCAGGTTTCTATCTCCATCTCTTCACAATGAAGACGTTGAAACAGATGAGAGAAATAGTCATAAACTTATTTTTTTTTGGTCTCAAAAATTTTAAAAAATAGAAAAATAATCCAACAATTCCTACCACACTGGAATAAGCAACTGTATCATTTGTCCTATTTGTTTCCAATCTTTAAAAAAGATATAGAAATTAGAGAGCGAACAAAATATACTCTCTGAAGTCCAAACCAATAACATATTCCAGTCCCTAAAAGGCAACTACTGAAAGAACTGGGGCTTGTAGCTTTTCCGTTCATTCTTGGTATGGTAGCACATATATATATATATATATACATACACACACACACACACACTCTATATGTATAACCACACTATATGTGTGTGGTTCCACTTTTCACTAGTAGTATCACATAACAGGAAAAACAGAGACTTGAAATTGTACAAAATAAATTAAGAGTTACCTTTTAGTGGCTTGTTGGGCTTTATATAGTAGACGATCCCTGGGAATTATTTGATTCTGTAAAGGTATATACATTGTTTTTCTATTGACTAGGTGATTTTAAAACTCTGTAGAAGCTTAAGTTAAGTAGAAAACTGGGAGTAATGCAAATGATTCTCATCCATAATAATGTGAATGAATTTTATCTGGTGAAGATACAATTAATGTCCACCCCAAGGAAAGATGACCTCAAATATTTACTATCAATGTCCTATAAGATACTAATTTTGCATCTAGGAGCAAATTTGTTTCATAATTCCTGACTATATATGTATATATATTCATATATATCTGATTTTTAAAAATCTCTTTGAACCTGTTTTAATATGTTACTGCTGCCCTCACTGATAAGTTAAACAAAATATTTGATATATGTTCATTTCATATTTGTATGACGGTCATGTTTTTGACTTTTGGATGAATTATACTTTTGGATGAATATCTATATAGAATTAGATATTCTGTAACTTACTTTTTTTCACTCAACATTATGTTTTTGAGGTTTAACCATGGCAACATAAATATGGGTCTAATTCATTCCTTTTTTAGATTATTCCTTTGAAGCAAATTTTAGGATTCCGAAATGCACTAAAATTATATATCATGGACATTTCTGTTTCCTCTTTGCAACATTAAAGATCTAGAACTCTGTGCACTTGATTGAAAAAGCTTTGAAAAATGTCTTTGTCAAGAGGCTATATTTGAAAGAAAAATTGTATCATGTTATATCATGCAACATAAAGCAAACATTTCTTAAAATCTTCTTTGGACACTTCTTCCCCAAATCCTGCTTATTGCTGCTTCACCTGGATATTTCTACTTTTGCTTACATTCTGTTGTCTTCTCCCAGAATTAACTGTCTTTCTTATGTAAATCAGTCAACCCTTTCTTTTTAGGCATCTTCAAGTCTACATCTCCACCACTTTTTCTGAATAGCACAAGGCCACACCTAGTAGCTGGCTGGATAAGCACTATTACTCCTTAGAAGGCAGCAGAGAACAAAGTTGTTCTCTGCCTTTGTCACACACCCTTTGCTACTAATGTGAAATTAAGAAACTCGCTGGGATCATCTTCCTTATGGCCCATGAAATCAGGGCTCCTCCCAAGCTTTCATTAATTTCTTCAATAAATTACTTTCTGAGTGCCTAAGATGCTAGGCACTATTCTAAACAAACAAAAGTCTCTGTTCTCAAGGAAGCTTACATTTTGGAGGGAAAAGCAGAAAATTAACATAATAAATTTGTAAAATTTGTGGTACATGAGATAGCGATGGAGGAAAAATAATGCACAAAGTAGACAGAGAGTGTAGGGGTAGGAGTTCACAATTTCAAACAGGTGGTCAGGAAAGGCCTCACTGGGGAGGTAAGAGAGGATAAGACCAGAAAGCAAGGAAGTGAGCATTCAGCAAAAGCAGAGGCCCTGAGGCCAGAGTGTTCTAGGAGCAGCAGGCAAGCGAGCACGGCAGGTGTACGGAGAGCCAGGGAAGAGTGCCAGCAGAGGATGGTAGAGCCATGGCAGGAGGCAGGTCTGCAGCAGCTTGTAGGCCACAGTGCAGAGTCAGGTTTTTAGCCTGAGTGACAAGGGAAGCTGTTGGAAGGTTCTGAACATAACCTGAGTTTTGTTTTGAGAGAATCATTCTGGCTGCTAGATTAAAAGGAGGAAGCAGGAGGACCAGTTAGGATGTCGAATTGATGTGCATCTTGAATGCATTCTTATCGCCTGTGATTCTGCTTTTAAATATACTATTTTACTTTAAAAATTAGTTTGTACAAAAACAGCTCCAAAATTCAATGGAAGTGTTACATCAGTCTGTGCTCTTTTGTACAGCCTCAAAAAACTTGGAGAAATAGCAAGTGATGATACTGAGGTGACTCAGGCCCGAGTGCCTCAGGCCTTTCCATATTTGTATCAATGTAACGATCCAGGTCATAGTGATCAGGGGGATGTAATTATTGACATTACTGGCATGATACTTGAACTTAACTTTCCTAGTAGCAGAAAACCTCTTCTACAGGGATTAATTACAATGGGAATGAATAGTTGCCTACACTGCTTTCACCTATGAACAAAAAAAATTTAGGCTAATTTCAATAGCTAGAGAAAGGGATAAGCTTTCAAAAATTCTGAAGAAAGTCAATAGGAAAATAGATATTAGCTTATATAGTACTTCCTGGAAATATATCTAATCCATTAAGATAAATCCACAGTGAGTTCTGGCCCAATTCTCTGTCTTCATAGAAGAAAAGAGAAACAGCTGAACATGTAGATATTAGAAAAGGCACTATCCAATATAACAAGTATTTCTGGAATGTCTATTGTCATGTACAAAGTACTGTGTGAGATAAGAAAATGAAGCTGTTTCAAAGTGTTTAAAGTATAAAAGGCGAGACAAGACTGATTCACAGATAACTAGACTCTAAGGTAGAATCTGGAAAAGAGATAACAAAAATTTGCTGAAGTGTGAGATAAATTCCCATTCAGCTTTTAAATACATTTTCATAAACAATAAACACTAGAATTTTACAGAACATACTATGCATTGCAGATTATCCATCCATTTCATATGACTTCCCTAAATAATCTCGTAATTTCAGTGATCTGCCTGACGAAAATACAGTCACCTGTTGCTTAGCAGAGATACATTTAGAGAAATGTCTCATTAGGCTATTTTGTCCTTGTGCAAACATCACAGAGTGCACTCACACAAACCTAGATGGTAGAGCCTACCACACACTGAGGCTATATGGGATAGTCTATGGACCCCAGGCTACAAACCTGTGCAGCATGTTACTGTACTGAACACTGGAGGCAAATGCAACACAACGGTATTTGTGTATTGAGAAAAGAAAAATAGCTCAGAGCAGTCAGAGCTACATGAAATATGCAAAATGTATCAGGCCCAGAGAGGCAGGAGTAGGGACTTCAGTCACGTCCTCACCTTGCCTGGGGGAAAATCGTTTAAAGACATTTTGTTTCTGACTAGTTGCTTCACTCATTATCTTCATGTTCCTGGAATTTATGACAGAAATGACAATGGATACACAATTAATAGCTTGTGTCATTTTAACATAAATTCTTGGTAAACAATTTAGGAACTACCTCTTCTTTCCCTTTAAAAATCTACCTGTAACTGCTGCTAATTGGAGTGTATATGCAGAGCAACTTGAATCTCTGCTCAGGGTTGCAATCCTCAAACTTAGCCCCAATGAAACTCTCTACTTATCTTAATTTTGCCTTGAACTTTTCCTTTCAGGTTGACAGGATCTAAACATAGAGGTATAGTAAAAATATGCCATTACAATCATGTGGGACCACCTGTGTATATGCAGTCCTTCATATATGTGGTCTGTTGTTGACTGAAATGTTACACTGTGCATGAATGTACATTTTTTAACAACTCATTTCTCCTGAGTTATTCTCCATTTTGTGGCTCTATTTCAAAGTTGGACATATCAGCATAGCTATTTCTATATGGCTAACATGGAGGGTTCTGACATCACAGTATTAGCACGTGTTATTGGTGGCTGACATTCACCTTGTCATACTGCAGTAAACCTGGCAAACACAGTATCACTTGGTGATCATTTACTCAATAACATAACACATAACCTGGGATTGTACGTGAAGCTTACAACCTACGAGTGGGCTATAAATTTTTTGAGAACAAGGATTATATTTTATGTAACACTGAATCCCTTTGGATACCCGGAAGAACACAGAAAAAAATTACTTGAATAGATATACATTAAATACTTTTGAATGACTGGCTAAATGTGGTCCCTGCCTTCAAGAAGTTTATAATTTAACTTGGAGGACAAACATATAGTCCAATTTATAAGACTAAACTGATCTAAAATGTCATATTATAGTCCAATACTACTGGATTGATCAAGGCAATGTACATAGCTAAGAAAACACAAAGAGCTGATGAAGTCTGTGGTACTGGATGCATGGTATCAAACATCCTTCTGGAACAATCAACTTACATATATCATTCTGAATAAAACCGCAATGGGATCATCAGTCTAATTAAAAGAGGGAGCAAGACACAATGATCAAAGTCAAGTAGAAGCTGGATATAATGGGATTTGTATGGCTCACGCCTGTAATCCCAACACTTTGGGTGGCCAAGGCAGGAGGGCTCATTGAGGCCAGGAGTCTGAAACCAGATTGGTTAACATAGGGAAACTCTATCTCTATAAAATATTTTAAAAAATAGCTAGGCATGGTAGTGTGTGCCTTAGTCCCAGCTACTCAGGTGGCTGAAGCTGGAGGATAACTTGAGCCTAGGAGTTTGAGATTGCAGTGAGCCATGATCACTCCACTGCATTCCAGCCTGGACAACAGAGCAAGACCCTCTCTAATTAAAAAAAAAAAAAAAAAGGTGGGGAAGAAGGAAGGATTTATAGTAGCAGAATAAATCCAACTTTTTTAAATGTTAGAAGTAAAAAGTAATAAATGTGAGAAGGGCTTATATCTCATTGCCTATTAATTTTTTAGTGCAATTTATCTGCAACATGAGTCAAAAGATACCTAGTCTGCATCCCCACCCCAGGGATTCCAGGTCATCCGGGCAGGTCATCTATTTACAGGAAGGACCTCAAGGGCTGGGAGAGTCAATGACGGAGATGGCTTTTGGATTTAAGATTAGTACAACAGCCCAAAGATCAAAGACACACAATAAAGAGTGTTACCATTTGAGATGAAGATGGGAAGAGAGTACTGGAAAGGTCAGGTAATTATCTCTAAGAGCTAAAGGACATGCGCTGTAACTTGGGAAACTTCTCCAAGGGCTGATGCTACCTAAAACGTAGTATAAAGTCATTTAAAAGTCACATGGTCTAATCTAGTCTGCAAGGATAAAGAGCGGCTATGACCAGGCTGGTCCTACCTAGAGCTGGGTTATCAAAGTAGCAAAGTTGGGGGAAAGTGGAGGTGGTGGAGCCAGTTTTATAACAGGGGAAAAGGTCAGATCAAATACCTATGAGACAGACATCCAAATGGTTGGCTGTCCATACTTCAGTTATTATTAGGGACCAAAGAGAAGTCAACAGGCATACCGGGCAAATAAGAAAAGATACACAAAACACAAATTAATGGTTTTCTAAACATCTACTTTACAAGTGTGTGCTGGGGGTAGGGAAGATGTGTGTGACATAAACAAGTTGTTTTTTGTTTTTGACTTCTGTGTTTTGTACTCAATATAAGTATATTAAAGTCACAATTTGATATATCTTTTTCCAAGTAGCAGAAAAATCAAGTTCAAAGTCCTACTGTTAAAATTACTTTAATCAATTAATTTAATGTCATTAGATTTTTCTCAATTGGCCAGGGATAAGGAAGTAACTCTTAAAAAGACCTTAGACAGTGGGGGCAGTCCCAAGCTAGAGTTAATACAATAACTTAAATCTAATGTTCCAGTCTTCCTTTTGGGAAATAACACAGTAAAATTCTACTATTAACTTTTTTCTCCTGTACCTCATGTCCCACTTGCACTGCTTTTATGAAATGGTCATTGGCTTTAGAAAGCTTGATTGGGACATGTCCTTATATCCAAAACTTATTTGAATATATACATAGCAACTGAATTATTATAAAATAGTTTTACCCATTTCAGCCTTCTCTATACAGAAATTAAATCTCAGTTTAACTTGTTACCACTAGAACTATTTAATTTGGTGAATATATTTTAGTCCATAATTTAGCTACATAGCTAATCACTAACCATAAAAATATCCTTCCTTCTGCTTCAGAGGACCCAAAGACTGCTTATTTTTGACCCACAAAAGGGAAGGAGGCTTACTTCCATGACCACCAAATCTCCTTTTATGACACTCAACAGAAATTTATTTCAAGCCCAGAATGAACAGCATGACTATTTAACACCTCCCAGCTCTACAGCATTTGGCTTTTAGATAGCAGTTTGGCATAATGTTCTGCCCACAAGTGAACTGTCCCTGATTTCATGTGCCTCCACAATCAGAACACAAACATACAAATATAAGAAACCGACACCAGAGCTCCACTTTGTTCTTTTTTGTGAGAAGTCATGTGGCAAAAAGCCAGTGTCTTTCTGTTCAGCATGTTTTGTTGCTAGCTGCTCCTAATTCAGTATCTTGCAAAATGACATTCTGTTAATGAAATGAATGTCAAAGCTGTGATAATGGGCAGAAGTAGAAGAAAATGTTTCCTAAATGGAGAAGCAACAGGAAAACTGCCAAATGGATATTAAAATTAGTTGTGTGTTTATCCCATAGTTTCGTGCTTGGTCCTTACTATTTGTTTCTAACATGAAAAGGGAAGCAGTCTCTAAGGAAGGAAGAATAGCCCACCTTGGTGAAAAGCACAGGGAAAAAAAAAAGAGGTCAAAGGAATGTTTTCCCTTAATTAACTTGACAGATGTCTTTTCTTTTCCTCATTTGCATCCACTAATGTTTTCTTAGTCACTCTCTCATTTTGCAAAGATGAAATTGGCCACAAGGAACCAATTCTGTTGCTAAAGACAGGAGGGCTGGGGAATTACCAGAAGATGCTGGCCTTTAAGATGCTCAGTATTCAGTCTGGGTAATGAGTGTTCCTTGCTGTTGTTATTTGTGGGGTAAGTAATAGAATTTTAGGTCTGGAAGACAATGAAGTGACTTGCCAATGTAGCACTACCAATTAGTGGCAAACAGAGCCTAAGAAGGGAGGATAAGTGGCTTCCACAACCAGGGTACGTTGGAAGGTAGAAATCTGCATGAGACATATGGATATACTCGACTACTTCTTATGTGAACATACAGTAACTCTGTTCTACAAAGGAAGAGATAGTTCTGTTTTAAATTAAATGGACTCAGTTTCTTAGGAGAATGCAACCATCAAATACAAGGACTTGACATTAGTAGACCTAGTATCAAATTCCAAACCCGATAAGCCTCAATTTACTGATCTGTAGAACAGGGATAATAATATCAATAACCATGGCTAGGCACAGTGGCTCATGCCTGTAATTTCAGCACTTTAGGAGGCCGAGGCAGGCGGATCACTTGAGGTCAGGAGTTCGAGACCAGCCTGGCCAACATGGCAAAATCTTGCCTATATTAAAAATACAAAAATTAGCTGGGTATGGTGGCACATGCCTGTAATTCTAGCTACTCAGGAGGCTAAGGCAGAAGGATCACTTGAACCTGGGAGACGGAGGTTGCAGTGAGCTGAGATCGCACCACTGCACTCCAGTCTGGGTGACAGAGCAAGACTCTCACAAAAACCAAAAGAACATCAATGACCACAGAGGGCTATGTGGAGATTAACTGAGATAATGTATGTAAAGAAATTATCATAGAGCCTGTCACACACTTTTTTTATAATTTTTTAATTTATAAAGTCACAAGTGCTTAATAAATTTTGGCCATCAAAATAATTCTAGAGTACTTGATGTTGTGGAAGAAAAAAGAACAAAATAAAATATTTGCTCTTTCTCCCTGGTATACATTCTCTCAGGCATATTTGCTTTTATACAAGAGGTTAGTTCTACAGCAGCAAGGCTTGATGGTAAATGTAAATATTGTCCTAGTTATAGAAAGAATGTAGCAGTAAGAAGTATAATTGGTGGGCTTTAGAAACATAGAAAAACAAAAACTTCAGAACCACAAGTTCAAAGGATCCACTCAAACACTGGCCAAGGGCTTCTAATTGTCAACATCAAGCTGAAGCAACATGCAAAGGACTGCACTCAACAGACTTCAGTGATTTGGAACAACTGTCAAAACCACACACATCGGCCCAATCTTGCTCTGCTACCATAGTCCCCAGACAACCTTCTGATTAGCTTCATGGAGAGGTTTGCCCAAAAGTGATTAAAAAGAACAAAAATAATAATAACTGCTAACATTGACAAAGCATTTAACACACTCCAAGCAATGGTTTAATTTTCATGACAGTCCTATAAGGTAGGACTTATTTTTATCCACATCTTTATAGGTGTGAAAAAGTGAAGAACTGAGAAGTTCAGTAACTTGTCCAAGATCACAGAACTAGTAAGTGGGAGAACCGGGATCTAAACCCAGGCAGTCTGCCTTCAGAACCTGCACTTTTAACAATCTTGCTAGACTGTCTACAAAGCAGAGAATAAGACCTTTGAAGGGCCTAGGCCCAATAATGATTATATGTACACTTAAAAGTTAATATCTCAGCATTCTGGTCATACATAGAAATCACATGAGCTTGGTAACTAGGAATCCACACCTAAGAGATGGAGCTGGTACTTGGGATACCAATCAAACCAGACTTTTAAGTCTGTAGCATGAGGGTCAGGTACAAGAGATGACTCAAGCTATGGAGCCTTACATCAGATTGTGAGGTTTTTCTGGAGGCAGTAAGTCTGACCCTGGTGGACAGACAGTCCAATATTACCAAGTGGAGCATGATTTTTATCCCAGGATACACTTGTGTACAGATTTTTCGGGCTCATGGTAGACAGGTAAGATGTGGACATAATGTGGACACTCCTTCCCCCACAGTGTATTCTCAAAGATCCATAGGTAGATGATCCAACACACGAATTACCCATGTCAAGCAGGCACTTCCTTCCCTATCCCTGCCCAAACCAACAGATCCAGCCAGACACAACTCTCTGGAGAGAACTGTGTTTATGCATGTAGCAGAATTTTTTTGTTCTATTGTTTTTTCGTGGATTTAAAAATCAAATCCACATTTCTGGATCATGCCTCCTTTTATATGACCTTTTTGGTTTTTTATTTCTAGATAACTCACTCTCAGTGTTCAAGAGAACCCAGAAATCAGATTTGTGATATGAAGTATCCTCGTACAGCACTGGCTTTGGGGAAAAGAACTAATGCCCACATTATAACATGCATCAGAAAGCAAATCTGGCCAGCAAATCAGAATAAGATATACTGCATTAGTGATATATATATATATACATCTCAAAATAAAGCAAACTCAACAGTAAAAATCTTATATTTGCAAATCTTATAGCCTTGTAACCTCAAATTTTAGATTCTTCTGTTGTACTTAATTCTTTAAAGATGTCATTCCTTTCGTCGGGTACCTTCCACCATTACCGTCCTCCAAGAACTCCCTAGACTCTAAGAAAGCAAATAGGAGAGGGATCTGTGTGTAGAAAGAGGCCTCACTAAATTGTGTGGATTAGATTAAAACTATGGCAGGAGATGGGATGAGACAGAGTGCTTCAGTTAATAAGGAAAAGTTTAACATGGTTTCAGTCACTTTCAGATCTCCGGCCTGCCTCTTATGGGTATGACCACTTGTTTCTCACAGGTTCAGCCTTCTGTTTAATGAGATGAACTCATTTGTCCCTAGTCGGAGATTTGGTCCTTATTAGTAAGTACTCCAAGCTCCAGGATAACACATCAATTCCTCCTCACCATATTCACCAGACACCCAACCTAAACTCATTCTGCATTCCCTGCAGTGACTCAGAGAGTTACTGTTCATTGTGGCCCTGGATTCCTGTTTATGAAAGCTATGGAATCCCTGACCTTCACATGGAAGTATTTCTAAGCAGAAATTCAATAGTATAGACAGATGGGACTCCACTGTGTCAACTTTCCATATTGAAAGGGATCCCGAATAATTCACCCACATGAAATTAAACTGCATATCAAGACCAGAATTAGGATGTCTCAACTTACTGAAAAGAAATCAATGGTACTATGAAAGAAATAAACATGAACTCTTCTATTGCTTACTTCCACTTACGATTTTTCTAAATAGACCTTTAATCCTATCGAAAGGGTAAAATACGTCTGAAAACAACAATGCAGTTAAACCCATCTTGAAAATAAAACCTGTCAATAGCTACCAAGAAAGTCATTCCTTTGGCTTTGTGATCATAACATATTTTCATTCAAGTATAATCATACAATTGTGGAGCTCACTTATATAAAACAAACAGTGTTCTCTACATCCTTAAATTAAAGATCTCTCTCCAGAGGCCTGGGTCTTCAGATACTAGCTTCAGCGACTGTTTATTACAGTAGGCTGCAATGTTTTCTGAACTCACAAAAGCATATGGTAAGGAGCGAAAACACTTTGTACTATTAGCTTGCCTCCTGGTCAGCACACCAAAAAATTGATGCTATGTATTTCAAATAAGAAGAAATCATTTTCGTCTTACTTTAAAAAAAAAAATCACATGAGCACCTATTTTTGTATCTAAATGTGTCAATATTTTAAAATAATGTATAAGAAGGCAGATGAGTGGTAAGCACGAGGTTATGCTGTCTTTCTACAAATTGAAGACTAGCACTTGGAGATAAATAGTTTCATAGGACAAAGTTAATTCCCACTCCACTCCATCAACACCATCATCAATTTGGTTTACTTGTTCTAAGTCAACTTGTTTTTCTGATGTGTAAGTAGCCATGTTACTCCACCAAAAATCCTCCAACATTTTTTAGAGTATCTTGCCCCAGGCAGAGGACTGGTACTAGGGCCCAAGACAAGTGCTTACAAGGAGTTTGTAATCAGGAAATCTAGGGATGGTGACTTTTCCTTGCATTATTAAATAGATCCATTGTTCAGTTAAGTGACTTTGTATAACTGGGAGGACAAAAATAAATAATAAAAATCAGTCTACCTAAGATTTGACAAAAGCTATGTCAAAAAAAAAAGAGAGAAACTAAAGGCAAAAATAAAGATAAAGCAGCATATAAAGTCATCTAAACTAGAAATGCAACTGTTAGAGAAAGATTTCAATAGCCAGGTAGACAAAGTGTACCCCATCTTAGGTTAAGGCATTTTCTGAAATAAGTGCTGTAGAAAGAGAAGATATTTAACAAAGAAGCAATTTTTTTTATCATTAAGAAATATGAAAAAGGTTGATGGAAGAGGTCTCTGGGAAGATTAATGTGTCCATAATATATTGTTAAACAAAACATAATTCCACCTATGAAATAATTTTTTTGGATTATTGTATCACAGCAAACACCAGAAGAACCAACAATTAATGTTTGTGTTCTAGTTTCAAAAAAGAAAAAAAAAAAAAAACCCTGGGCAATGAGTGTGGCACCATAGTTAGAAAGAATTAATGATATATTAATTTTAGATGATAACTCTATCTCCCAAATTCTCCTGGCTCTTGTTGTCAAAGCCTTGCTTCAGAGATGGGTCATTTTTCAACCGTTAAAACTTCCTCTTAGAGAAAGAACACTGATTAGTTTTCTACTCTCTCTTCTAAGAGATGATTTTACCGCAAAAAGATTAATCTCTAGCTCATCCAGGAGAAAGAGTTAATCAATTTGTACAGAAATGAAGAAAACTGCTTCCCTGATCTTTTTTAAATGTTTTATTAAAAATTGATAAGATCCAGGAATAGAAATAGGGTTGACAACGCTTCTTAGGATAGCTCATTTTTTGGTTCTTCTGTCCTCCAAATGCTTTTTATGTACTAAATGAGCTATGTATTTTTAATACTCTACCCCACAATACAGATCTAGTTCTGTCTGAGTCACGCTAGCCTAAAATCAAATGATGACAAAGTCTAGAACTGAGGGAAGAGAGGGCATTTCAAAAGAGAACAAGAACTGAGCCTGACACAGAACGGGCTTGCCTCCCAAGAACTGGGAAGCTGGAACCCTCAACAATCACCTCTCTGCTTAGCCACTAACTTTCTCATTTCTTCCTTTTATTTTATAGAGATGGGGTGTTGCTATGTTGCGTGGCTGGTCTTGAACACCTTGGCTCAAGTGATTCTCCTACCTCAACCTCCCAAAGTGCTGGGATTACAAGCTTGAGTCACTGCACCCGACCTTTCCTTTTTACTGGAGACCACTCAACAACCACCCTAGAATTAAATGCCTCTTTTATGTGGCAGGGTTTTGTTTCTAATCAAGCCAATTAACAACCAGTCTCCCCAGTACGTACATACTTTTTTGGCCTTTTTCTGGGATGACAATGAACAAAAGACAGTGTAGGACAAATGATTAGTCTCTTTCTCCTAAAAATCCTGAATAAAATGTACTTGAGCTATACTATAACCACAAGATGGGATTACTCCAAACATGCTTACAAAGACATAAGAGAAAATATATAGCATCCAAAGGCTGATATTAAACATCAGTCTCTGTATCCGTGAGCCATGCACTCACAGACTCAACCGAATTCAGACAGAAAATACTTGGTGAAAAAAATTGCATCAGTACTGAACACATACAGATTTTTTCTTGTCATTATTCCCTACACAATACAGTATAAGATCTATTTACACAGCATTTACATTGCATTAGGTATTATAGGAACCCTCAGATGATTTAACGTATATAGGAGGATATGGGTAGGTTATATGCAAATACTATGCCATCTTATGTCAGATTTTGAACATCCTCAAATTTTGAACATCCTCAGATTTTGGTTTCCAAGAGAGGTTCTGGAAAAAACTCCTCAGGACACTGAGGGACTACTGCATAGAGAATGCAAAGAAAATGAATAGGAAGAAAATGTACATGAATCATAATAGTGATTACTTCTCAGTGGCAGGAATATGGGAGTATGAATGTACGTATGCTTGTGTTCTGGTTTTCAAAAATTTTTAATCATGAATATTTCAACCTCTTAACCTGGAAAATGTGAGGTTTTTTTTTTTTTTTTTTTTTGAGACGGAGTCTCGCTCTGTCGCCCGGGCTGGAGTGCAGTGGCCGGATCTCAGCTCACTGCAAGCTCCGCCTCCCGGGTTTATGCCATTCTCCTTTCTCAGCCTCCGAGTAGCTGGGACTACAGGCGCCCGCCACCTCGCCCGGCTAGTTTTTTTCACCGTGTTAGCCAGGATGGTCTCGATCTCCTGATCTCGTGATCTGCCCGTCTCGGCCTCCCAAAGTGCTGGGATTACAGGCTTGAGCCACCGCGCCCGGCCAAATGTGAGTTTTATAAAGAAAAGTTGATGTCCTTTTAAATATTGCTAGCCACAATTTCTAAGCAGAAAGGCAGAAGCTAGAGAGGGCGGGCAATGGGTCCCGCCACAGGATACTTTATTGAGATATTAATTTGTGGTATTCTTTCTGCAGGAAGAGAATGAAAAGTATTTTTTCCTTCCTCTGTACCAAGTCTTTGTATTCAGAGTCTGGCCTCCTGGGCCTTGAAGGGTATTTCATGTGTTTTGGTCCCAGGAAAGGGAGTGGATGTTGGGAGGCATGCTAAAAGCAAGCCCCAACCCAGGCTCTTTCCTGAGGCACTCCCACAGGGAGGGCAATGGGTAAGCTTCTCAAGCCTAGAGGGGTCTGCTTTCCTGAGACTGGGGTGGGGAATGAGGGAGGCAGTGGTGTCTGGCCTCCCCATAGCGTTTACATTGTATTCGGTGTTATAAGTACCCTAGATATGATTTAAACACAGTAGTGTCTGACTGTGTAGCTAACCATGTGAGTAACAAAAACCTGTTACTCCTTTCCACTGAAGGACTACAAGGGGTGGAGGATGACAGGCCCCACGGTGGGCATTGTGTGGCTTGGGGATAGAGGTGAGCAACACACCGTGAAGAAAGGAAGCCAAGCTTACTTTGTAAGTGCCAGTTACAGATGTTCCTGTCCACCACAGGCATCAAGGAGGACCACATCCCAGCTTAAAACAGGCCACATCACTCCATGTGGGCTTGGACAATAAGTAACTCTGATGAGTAGGAAGAATCTGATGATTCCTAGTTTCTGTGTCACTTGGCCACATCAGCAAGGCTATAGCAAGCAGTTACAGTAGAAAACTTGACATAGTAGATCCAGCTTTCTTGAGAAGTACCAGCCAGCCCTAACTTACTCAACAGCAACCCACAATACCAGCAAACTGTCTTTTTCAGGAAATTGTCAACATTCTGTATGCCTTTTTTTCTTTTAAGCCAAAGTCTGTCCCTCCTCAGAACCTGACTTAATATGTGAAAACAAAAACAAAGCACAGAATGCTGACCGTACAGTTTGCTAATGAAAGGAATTGTTTGCACCCCTTAAATTACAATCCAATGGCTGTTCCTTGAGTACTCACAGCCATGCTAATCAAAGCCAAGCCAGGCAAGGCCCATTCTAATAGTTATTGATGATGTGGGAGAGACCCAGCCAAACTTTGGCAGGTTTGGTGAATTTCAGAAATAGCAAAGCCAGAAGAAAAAGACTCCTTTACTTAAAATGCAAAAAGCACAAACAGAACTTGAGTTGCAGAGGTCTGAAAAAAACACAACTTGAATTGCAGAGGTTTGAAAGTGAATGCAAGTTATCTCTATGTCTCTATGGTTCACTCTAAACCAGCAGTCCTATAGGGGAACTTTCTTTTTGGTTTATAAATTAACCCTCTGAGTTACAGGGGTGCACTCATCAATGAAGATATTCTCATTTTAGAAAATCCACATAGAGCACACAATTTTTATAGTGCTAGACATAACCAGATACTCTAAAATAATAAAGAACTCCACAGACGTCATCTTTTCCCAGCTTTTATTGTTAAATATATTCACTCTTTTTGAAGCTTTAATTACTGAATTTATATTTGGGCAGTGATTATCATATTGCATTGGAATATAAAGTGTCTCACATCCAATTTGCAGAAAACTTACAAAGTCAAAGCTGCAATGCCAAATCTAACTAGAATCACACAGTCACTTGTTAAAGCATAAAGCTCGCAAGTCCTGGGGTTAGTGAGATGGACTGAATTATCTGTTACTGCAGTGTCTGACATTTCAGGAAGGTCACCTGACTTTGGCTATTGAACTTCTGGCTAGAGAACTGATGGAGCAAACACGTAAGTTAGGAATCTAGCACCAGAGAGAATGAAGGGATGTTGTGGGTTTGAAATCATTGTTACGTAACCCCTACCGCTATCTCTACCCAGCCTAAACAGGCCCACAAGCATGACTTGACATGGATCCCGTCCATTTCCTTCCTGAGCCCTTTCCATATAGGTTGCAGAAATGCCATGCTTCTGTGGTCACAAAGAGCATTTCAATTATGTCAGGAGTTCAGGGTCCAGGTGGCTTTCAGCATCTTACATAAAGGCAACTTAGCAGAAAGCATCTGAATAAGCTCTAAGGAACAATTACAAACTCTCTAGGTGTGGCTTGTGATGACACCACAACAAAAGATATAAGCCTTTTAGGCAAGTTGTTTAAATGTATAGACTGTACAAAGCTAGATAAGACATTTTGTACTTAAGTCACCAGCCAACTGGTTTATGCTCTAATCTCTTATTTGAAATGTGGTCTGCTGTAAAGAGTAAGCTGCTGTGAAGGGCTTCTTTCATTCAAGACCAAATAGATAAACAGGGTTACACATCTAAAGTGAAATAAAAGTTAAAAAATTTATTCTCACACTTCATTGTTTACATCCATCTGCAGATGGATGGCATATGTAGATGCGGATTCACAATGCCATATTATTTGACAATAAAATGATACTTTTCTTTGAAACCTAAACTTATTTTGCTTATCACTGAATGTAGTTACAAAAGCCAGGGTCAAGGTGGCAATGGTAATGAGAAACAAACAAACAAAACCCACAGGCAGACTGTCTTTCCACAGGAGAGTCAAAGTTAATCAACTTATCGTATTAGGAAATCTAGATCACTATAATGTAACAAAATTCACAGGGCACCACACATCATTGCTTTAGCATTGTGACTGTTTCACTAATGCAAACTAACACTCAGTTACTTTTGAATCGGCTGCTGCATTTATGACTTTGACCAGGAGTTTCTGTTCCTTGGCCAAAAAACACAGAATATTTTTTAGAATATAAATCCTGACTATGCCTATGTTGCAATATACTATGCCAAACTAGCTCAGCTTGACTGCTTTTTTTTTTCTTTTGTGTAGTTTCTTCAAAAAGAAGTATCTGCAACAATCTGAAAAAAAAAAAAAAAAACACATACACACACACACCCACAAAGAAATGAAAACCCAAAAAAGTAATCCTTACAACTCGATCAGTTAGCTGAGAGAAAAATTTCACTGTTAATTTAATGTTAATAGCTGCCACTTTTTAAAAAGTGTTATCAAGTCAGCAAGAGTGTTTTTCTTTTTTTTTTTTTAAAGGGTTAGATGTTCACAGTAAGAACTAATTAACTGCCAAGAATGAGATGGGTTTCCAAAGGAATACCATTCTCCTCATCAAATACTAGTTTCTATTTATTTTAAGTATGACCATTCATTCTTAACCTGAAAGTATTTGTGAGCATGGTTAGAACAGGGCAAAAAGTATTTATATATTATTCTACAACATAAAGTAATTATCTTAATGTTGGATTGAAATTCACCTTGTATGCGTATAAATACGGTATATCACTTTTCATACTTTGTACAACATTGGGCATGAAATAAATGGCAATAGGTCTGAGCTACTAGATGTTATTTGTAGTTACTATAAGTGTGTCTGTGTATTTCTGCTTAAAATATATGATACACATCATTTTCTTTTTCAAGGGTTTTGAATTCTGTTGTTCTCAATAATCCTCTCATCATTTACCTAAAAGTCTATGGTAAATAACCATTGTGTACATACCCACACATGTGACCATACGAAATAGGTAAACCCACTGTTCCAGACAGACCAGACTATGCTGCTGAAAATCACCAAGTCAGGTAAGAAGTAACCCTTATTTTGGTCTTGATGTAAAATAATTCTGCACTCCCCCAAAATAAAAATGGTGTTTAAAACTGGTCTTACTTATTCTAACATGATACCATAGCTCTCCTACTAGGCACTGCAGACAAGCATATATCTTGTTCTTTCTGTGACCCTAATGCAATACCTGGCACAGAGGCATGCTTAATTAAACTTTGCTGAATAAATGAATATTTTGAAAGAATAAGCTAATAAAAATGAGAAAAGATCAATTTTGCTGAAACCGTGGGTGGGGAAGTTTAGTCATAATAAACCCTAACCTTTCTTAAATCTCTCCCTTCTTAAATTAGTGGAAGTTTCCATTTTACAGTTTCTCCTAAAGATCCTAGAATCTTCATTAGAAAGCAGAGACTGTGGCTCAGGCTGCGCTGAGAGCTATACAAAGTCAGATTTTTTCACTGGCCTCCAGAGGCCCAATCTAAAATGCATTACAGGTACAGCAGGATAATTCACAGAAAGATTCAGGCAACTGCAAACATTCTGAAAGAATCTATGGGTGAAATGAGTTAAAGCAGCCATGGAGCAAGAGTTTTTGGAAGGGGGGCAGATTGCTTCTGACAAATAAGCACCCCTTCAACGCAAGTGACAGAAGTAGGTCATGATGAGTAACTGAATTTTCCACTGACTCATCTCCACATATATCAGAGGCAGTAAAGGACGCCAGTGATCTAGTTCTCCACCTGTAAGAGCTGTACAAATTAGTTCTCTAACGAATTTCGTTCTCTAACGAAAGAAGGTGGAATAAAAACTGACAGCAGGGAGAACTGCCATCCTCACCTATAAATAGGTCACTAGGCAGTAAGGTCAACAGGCCTGACAGGACTATTCACTTCAGAGAAGTCCCCCGTCTTTAGAAATTCTAACAATTTAGACTGTAGGGATATGGGAACAAGATGATTCCTGCTCGTTCTCCAGCTAACAGCTCAGCACAATCAGGTTTAATAGTGTTACATACCAATTAACATGTATTTTACAAATCTTCACTAAGTCTGCATGCAGTTTTTCAGTGTTTAACTTTGCATGCAAATAACCTCTACTTTAAGTGTGATAGGGAAAAATTTTGCAAATCATTTCTAAATACAAATTCATTTATTTTAGTGCAAATGGAGCATACCACTGTAAATGTCAAATAGTTGCCATCCATTATGATAATAGGGCCCAGCCAATCTTTCCAACTTATTCAAAGTTCACTGCATGAATGATCCAAGCCCTTAGTCCCCAGACAGAACTTAAAATATGTCCTCATTAAAAAATTCAAGGGCAATAAATCAGGCTAAAAACGTGACAAGAGACGACCCTCCTCTGCCATCAACTCTGGGAAATGTCCAGTGCTTTCTGCTGGACTAGCCAGGTTGCTGACAGATTCTCTGTATCTATGCAGAGGACAGCAGCAAAGGGTAGTAATTTAAAGACATAATCTCCACCCACCGGGAACTGATTATTAATCTATTTAATAAATGTATACATTTTACTCTAGTCAGAGATTATCCACAGATGAAAGTAAATGCTTTCTTTCACACAGAAAAAAAAATATTCTATGTGGAAGTGTTATACCCAATAGACATCAATTTTACTTTTTACAGGACAGTTAATGAGTTAGGCAGCATTATCCACACTTTGAACAAAAATAGTCAAATTCCGGCAAGTTCTAAAATACCAGCTAAAGCTATAGGAAAAAACTTTCACCATAACAGTTAACTGGCATAGAATCAACATCCATGACCTTGGCCTCTTTAGCACAATGTTCTATTGAACTAAAATACTAAATAAAAACATAGCGATTGAGATACCCAAGGCTTTATAAAAGGAGACATTGTAAGAGAGTGACACAAACACCCAAGATAAAAAACTGCTGAGGTACAGAACACTTAGAAGACGTAAGGTGTTCCAAATATACAATGTTTGTATGGTTTTAATGTTTTAAACTAAACTCCCTTGAAACTACAAAACAGAATGGAAGGGCTTAAAACCACAGCCTCATTACTAATACAAAACAGATCCTATTCTAAATATCACCCCTTGGGACTCTGACCAATTTGCCCCAGGCCTGCTCTGGAATGGTGATGTACAGAAATGAAAAGGTATTTATTTTCTGAGTTAAAATGTCACTCAGATGATCCATTTTTGCCACCAGTGCTATGGTTACCTCTTCAAAACCAAAATGATGATTATGCCATTTTACCACAGCTATCTAATAAACATCAGATGGTCATCTCAGAGCTCTCATTCAGTGCTAACCTGATTCAAGCCAAAGTTTAAAAAGAAAACAAACCTAAGCCATCAAATATTGCTTCTAAGACTATAAAACAAAAGAGATACAGAATAGAGGTATCATACTATGCTATTACTAAATTAACTATAGAGCCTTTATGTTGTATTGCCCTAAGAAATGATTTATTAAATAAAAACCTATAAGGATGTGAATGACCCATATGTATACAAAATATGTGGATAATAAAAATACACATTTAATTTGAAATTTGGTTTTACAATTTCCTAGATGCTCCTGAATATATATAACACTCAACAAGGAATCATGTGAAATATTAGTATATTCCAACCTTAAACATATAATACATTTTTATTTAATTGAAAAAAATTTCATTAAACAAAATTTAAGTATATAATTTAGAGAAGTCCAAATGTAGAAAAAAATGAGTCTTAGTTTCAGAATAATTAGGATTAACTTTGTACAAACTCGTAAACAGGACAAACTTTTCAGGTCCACAGCCATTTCAATAATGTTAATATCAAATTATAAAGTCAATAGCAATGAGTTTATATTTTCCTTTCTCCTACCTTTTTCCCATGAGGAAATGTACTTTCCTTCTAAAACTCCTACTGTTCTGTCCACCTCACTTTTCTTCTTCACGGACACAGAAATGCCGCCAATAAAGGTTTTCTAAGTAGCAAACACTTTTTGTTCTTATCAAAAAAGAAAGAAGAAACAAACAAAACCCAACAATCAAAAAACACCATCACCTTGCCATGGAATTCTGCAACCCCAATTTCCTGCTCAATTTCTTTCAAACCTCTCCAGCCTTATTTCCTTTTTCTTAGAGATGAAATACACAGAATGGTGAGATCCCTCAATTCTGCAACCCCAATTTCCTGCTCAATTTCTTTCAAACCTCTTCAGCCTTATTTCCTTTTTCTTAGAGATGAAATACACAGAATGGTGAGATCCCTCAATATACTTAACTAAAAGAAACAT
Organism: Colobus angolensis palliatus; assembly: GCF_000951035.1. NCBI lineage: Eukaryota > Metazoa > Chordata > Mammalia > Primates > Cercopithecidae > Colobus > Colobus angolensis. The sequence goes on from NW_012118376.1 coordinate 11,384,260, forward strand.
GCTAGCAGTTTGATGAAATTTCAGTAGATATCTGATCCTCCTACAAACAAAGATGTTTACATCCCAAATATTACTCCAAAGTAAAACAAAACATATATGCCTATGGGAAAGATAAGTATATGGAAGGCTCTATGGCTTGTCCTTCCTAGAAAACACTTTTTAAATAACAAATTGTCTCCCCATCGCCACCTCCATTTCTCTTGGGAATGCAGAGGGCCAGAAACATTAGACTCTGACCTGGGTCTAAGCAAACCATAAATACTTGAAGTTCCTGGAAAAGAAATATTCAACTCTAAATAACTTTGGCGCTCTTCATTAATCTTTATTCATATGACTTTTTTTTTTTTCTTTTTTTTTGAGACAGGGTCTTGTTCTGTCACCCAGGCTGGGTGCAGTTACGTGATCATGGCTGCCTGTTGCCTCAACCTCCCAGGCTCATGTGATCTTCCCACTTCAGCATCCCAGGTAGCGGGCACTACAGGCACATGACACCATGCCTAGCTAATTTATCTTTTATTTTTGTAGAGATGGGGTTTTGCCGTGTTGCCTAGGCTGGTCTTGAACTCCCTGGCTCAAGCGATTCACTCACTTTGGCCTTCTAATGTGCTGAGATTACAGGCATAAGTTACCATGCCCAGTGGTGGATGACTCTTAATCCCCAATCTGGAACTCTCTTGCCTTCCATCCAGATCCACATATCCAGCATCTCCACTTGAGTGTGTCTATAGAAGCTCCAATCCAATGAATCCCAAACTGAAGTTATCATCTTCATCCAACATATCTTGCTTCTGTGTTCCCCATTTCAGCAATTGGCACCACTATCTAATAGGCTAAAGCAGAACTATGAGCACCACCTCCACTTTAGCTCTTCTTCACTCTAATCATTCAGTTAGTCATCCAGTCTTGCAGAATCTACTTCCTGAGCATCTCCCTTCATTCTCACAGCCACCAACCTGCTTGTGGCATCATCACCATCTGCCCCAGCAGCCCATGATGCTTGCTCTTACTCAGATCCTGGACTCCTTGCACAACTCCAGTTCAATCCCTCATTACTAGGAATCTTTCCTATGGGCAAATGTGATCTTATTGTCCTGTACAAAACCCTTCAGTGGCACGTCCTACCCTCAGAGTACATTTCCTGTTTGTCACTCTAATGGAATTTCTCCTCAACTCTCACTCCAGAGTCTCCTTCTACTACAGCTATTTGTTTTGTGGTGGTGGTGTTGTTTTGCCTGGATTACAGTCTTCCACATTTCGATGATCTCTTACTCATCAGGGTTGTTTACTTCTTTTACAGCCCACTTTTTTGTTTTGTGTCTCCTGGATGCCCTCAAAGTCTACAATATTCCCCACCATGGCATGGCTGAGAGGGGTAAGACAGACATGTACCCACACATGATACTGTAAATTCTGTTACTGCTTTGTGTTTTCCTGTCTCTACACCCAACTCCACAGCATTTCCTATAAAGTTGCAAGCTCTCAAGAAGGTAGAGACTCATCTGTCTCCTTCACCACTGCCTCTCCAGCACAATCCCTAACACATGGAAGGTGCTCAACTAATATTACTGAATTAATGAACAAATAAATGCAGAGGATGGAGAGTCAACTACACTCAGCTCCAAATTCCAAGCTTCATCTCCAAGTGAAATCTCCTCTACATATCTTAAACTTAGAGGTGGTTATAACAACAGATCCTACCCTAAGGAGTAGCTTCCAGAGAAGTAAGGATATTTCATATCTGAATTGCTTAATACAGACTAAAAGTCAAAATACTCCTTATTCATCCAACTCTATTCATTAACAATCAACAAACATGTTTTTAGACTGAAAACCCTTATGGTGAAAGGGCTTATTCTTATAAAATGCACAGCTTCTACTTTTTATTCTGACAGGTAAAGTTTTTATTTGGAATTATCAAAAGAAAACTAGAAGGAAGTTCTGCCATCTTTGATGCAGTTCTATGGTTAGAAACAACTGTGCATCCAGGAACTATGTCTAAGACTCCATCACTAAACTGTGTTTCTTTTTGCAGTTGTACCAGTTAGCCCCTCCAGATCATTATGTGCACAACATACATGTACATTCATCTGTGAGTGCATACAGAGATATGGTATGTGGCTAGATTCAACTTTGCTTCCACAGCATAGCTGGGAATCTGATGAGAATAAAGAACATCTGTATGAACTACTGGTCAAGACAGATATATTTTATTTTCTTTTTGTAATGATTACATATTTCAATGAGTTCAGTACTGCCAATAAATGTGAACAGCACTCAAATCACCTTTCTCAGCACAACATTAAAGTATAAAACTGCTGTCTTCTATGCTGTTTCTCTGAATTATATCATTAAAAATGTAGATAAATATCCTTACATATTTTCTAGCAATAACTCTGATATTTTACAATAATTATATAAAAAAGCGTTCTTGAAGATAACTTAATAATCTTATGTAAAATCATTAAAAATAGGATATATTATATTCTACCTTCCATATTTAACATGGTATATTTGGATTTTCACAAATAAAGGTAACTAGCTTTTTTTTTTTGAGATGGACTCTCGCTCTATTGCCCAGGCTGGAGTGTAGTGGCATGATCTCCGCTCACTGCAAGCTCTGCCTCCCGGGTTCATGCCATTCTCCTGCCTTAGCCTCCCAAATAGCTGGGACAACAGGCGCCTACCACTACACCCAGCTAATTTTTTTTTTTTTGTATTTTTAGTAGAGACGGGGTTTCACCATGTTAGCCAGGATGGCCTCGATAGCCTGACCTCGTGATCCACCCTCCTCGACCTCCCAAAGCACTGGGATTACAGGCGTGAGCCACCGTGCCCGGCCTAAGTGGCTAATTTAAACCTGATTTATTTTCAAAGAGTTTCTTTCTCATCTGCATTAAGAATTAAAACATTAATATAAGGTGAGGCCCAAAGATAAGGAGGGAGTCTTTGCCCTCCACATCTGTGTCAGCCTCCATGAGTCATTAAAAAATGATGAGTTGTTTTTTCCATCTCTTTAAAACAGAATTCTGTGGTCTCAAATATTCCAGAAGTATGCCTAAGGGGCTATGATTTACAATTATTCTGTCTCATGCTGATTAGCATAAATGACCATGATAGAAAATTGTATGCAAACCCTAGAAGAGTCAATAAAATGTATTGATCCATAGCAGCAACTAAAGGAGGAAAAATTGCTTACAGTCTATGCTTCAAGCTTCCGATCTAATTTAGTAGAGGATCTCATAACCTGAAAATAATTCCATGTTTACAAAGCATTCTGCTGATGGTTGCATGAATTATATTTCACAAGCAGATAGACAAATCAATCTCTGTACTTTGCTCTACTCCCCATTCTATCAGGCTGTGAGTCTGTACCCGGATTAACACAGAGGCATTAATGCAGCAACTGTAAAGCCAAAAAGAATGCTCCTCTCCATTAGAAACTATTGTGAGATGCTGTTGTAGTAGGCAAGTGGCACGGCATTTGAAAGCATTTGAGGCTTTGCCTCTTAAAATATTTCTTTCCCCTCTAAAATGTAGCATCGAAGGTGATAGGTATGTAGGTAATGAGAAGAAATGTCTTCACTCCTCTGAAAAGGTTAGGATAAATTTTGCTCACCACTTCTCTTATTCATTACATACTTAGACCCTGATCATTAAAACACTTACAAACTCTAGAAAACAAAACTGCTTTAAGACTAACAGATGAGAAGAGCTTTATCATTATTTTTCCTTAGTTTTTTTGTATTTCAAAGATTTTACTTCCAGCTGAGCAATACCAATTCAAGCCTGACAAGTAGGTAGGTGCAGTACACAATCTTTATACATTCATGGCCACATTTAATTAGGGAAAAGCATGCAGTTATGACAAAGGAATGGTGAGATGCTGAGAGATACAGGCTCCTTTAAAGTACTACACGAAGTGCAGGGGACACAGTCACATTTCTGCAAGTCCTGGCCTTGGGGCCCTCCAGAGGCAAATGATCCTGGTGATAATTACTCTACTCCTTTCATATAGTTCTTCTTTGTTTTAATATACTCCTGGGCTTTCCTAGCTACATGCTAGGTAAATGTAACTGATGAAAGCCAGCACTTTTCTGACTGGAGTGCTGACCAGGTAAATCAAAGGTTACTTTTTTGGTATAACATCCCCTCAATTATGCCAGGCCCCTGATAATCAAGTTTCATGACAAACTCCAGAGGCCACCTGGGTCAGCTTTTCACTCCACTACTAGGGTTTAAGCCACCGGAGACACCACAGAACTTCTGATCTGGAGTCTGTGGACTTGTAAGATGTCTATGAAAAGAACTCACTGTGTCCATGAACTTGGGTTGTTCAAAAAAATTATTATTTTCACTAACCAGAAACTGAAATATAACATTGCCTTCATTTATGCATCTGTCATCACAGTATTAGCCACGTATTTTTCCATATCACATTAACAGTTGTTGCAGATACATTAAAAAATTATGGCTGGGCGTGGTGGCTCACACCTGTAATCCCAGCACTTTGCGAGGCAGAGGCGGGTGGATCACTTGAGGTCAGGAGATCGAAACCATCCTGGCCAACA
>NW_012118376.1:11389777-11416441 GCF_000951035.1 Colobus angolensis palliatus
TTGTACATATTCGTGGAGTACACAGTTATATAAAACAAGATCTCTGGAGTCACACTTCAGGGCTCATCTCATTACACTGTTTCATTCCAGATGACCTTAGCTAAAAATAAAAAAACACACGGGATCCCCAAAAGAACGAACATAAAATGGAAGCATGTTCTAGGCACTGAATGAGGTACTGGGTTCTCACAAGCATCATCCCTTTCCGTCTGACACTCTTTCATCATCGTCAGTACGTGTGGACCTATCAGTTTCTTCGTTCAAGGTATTCAAAAGCAAGTTGAGATATTAAGTGTTAAAGCTCAAACATCTAAGAAACAGAAAATCAGTTTACCTATTTACCACTAAAGAGGATTATCCTCAATGACTGCAAATAGTACTTAAACATTATTTCGGATGAAGATAACACAATCCTTTCTAGAAAAGAGATTCAAAAGTCTTTTGAATGTGTATATATATATATATATATATATATATATATATATATATATATACACCCCACATTTTGAGCACAACAGTATACCCTCCATATATATGCTTGTACGATTATGTATGTGTGTATATATAGATATGTATCGTGTGTGTACATATATAGCTAGCTATATGTGTGTGTATATATATAGATATGTATATACACAATGAAATACTGTTCAGCCTGAAACAAGGAAGAAAATTCCAACACATTCTACAACATGGGTGAACCTTGAGGACACTGTGCTAAGTGAAATAAGCAAGCCACAAAAAGACAAATACTGCATAAGTCCAGTTAAATGAGGTACCTAGAGTAGTCAAATTCACAGAGACAGAAAGTTAGAATGGGGGTTGTCAGGGGTTGGAGGAGGGGGATTGGGGAGTTGCTCTTTAATGAGTAGAGTTTGGTTTGCAGGATGAAAGGAATTCTGTGGTTGCACAGCACTGTAAATGTACTTAACACTACTAAAGTGTACACTTAAAAATGGCCAAGATGGCAAATTGTATGTGCACACAATTAAACATTTTTTTCTATTCTAAAAAAAATAAAAGACATGAACAGAATGGAGAAGAGATGCAGCAATAATTGGACAAAAATTTAAAAAAAACTGAGTGCAGAATATGAATAAGCTAAGGAGGCATATTTATCTTACATTTGTCAGTCTTTCAAACACTCAAAATATCATGTCATAATTACTCCACCATCCTGCCCTCCACCCATAAGTTTGCAAATAACTCAGAATAAAAGTACCCATCTTAAAAGAGTTAAAGCCATTGGGTTAGGAGGATCTGTTCTTAGTCCTCCAGCATGTTCACTCTGATCCACATAATGAAGATTCATTTGGCACTGTTTAAATGATAGGACACAGGGTCCACAGAAAGACTTTCTCACTTTGATTCTTCGCAAGCCACCTAGGTGTATCTTTAAGGTCTTGAAGCAATGGGCTCTGGAAACAGTGACATCATTGTTCATAGAGTCCTTTTCAGCTGCTACGGCTTGGAATGACCAATGTATGATCATGTGCTACCATGTAATTTTTGGCTTCTCAAAGATTCTCCTAAAAACGTCTAAGTAGGTCAAGGCCCACAGACTCTAGATTGCTAGAAAAGATGAGGGATATTATCTGAAAGCTAGACCTACAATGTAAGAACTTTTTCTCATTCCTTTATGTCACTGTCTCCCCAGAAACTGAAGTCATGGCTTAATGTGGGTTGAAGCTAAGCTGGACGATAATATATATACGATGGAATATGTAACTTAGAGTAATCATAAATCATAGTTATTTAGAATATCTGTTGAACCTTCCTCTTCATTAGAATCATCAATCTCCACAGGATATTTCTAATAGAACATTGTTCTTGCTCTATTTAGCTTAGACCCCACAAACTTTACATCCCATCTTATAAAGTATCACTTGGGTGATTCTATATGTTCATCAATTACATGCTTGCACCAAAAGGTAGATATGGCTATTTATCATTGGTAATTTATGGGCCTGCCATATTCTAGGCATATGGGAGGGGAAATATCAAACTCAAAAAAAAAAGCTACTGTTGCTCAAGGTCACAGCATGGAGGCTCCATCTTATTTCACACACACAAATCAGATCTATTGAAGATGGAAATGTATTATACATTACACAAACAGTTTCAGACTTTGTTAAAAGCAGAACTTAGAATATGCATTAACAGCAATTTGCATTTAGTGATGTTTCATATTTGAACATTAAATGTGTTAAAGGGGAAAAGTAAACAAAAATATTCAATTGTTTCCTTGAAATACTGATGACAATTAAGTAAAGGTTCATAGTAGTAATGAAACTCCAGAAGTTCTCTGCTCCATAACAGTATCCTTTATCCAGTACCTTGCCACTGCTGCCTGCCTCCCTGTTTCCCAAGTTCCACATGAGGGAATTTTATTCCTTAGAAGCTCTTTGTCCTAAAGTATATGCAATGTTCATTCCAAACTTGAATTTGGCAATAATGTACCCTACTGTCATTTTTTTTTTTTGGTAGAGAAAATATGGAACACCAGACTGACATTCTAGCAATAATGTACCATGCAATATGAGAGTCACAAACTTGGAAGGCACCTCAAGTAGACAAAAAGCTACTTGGCATGATGTATTAAAATTCATAAACATGTTCACGTCACTTTGGCATAACAATCTCTATTCTGGGAAATTATCCTAAGGACATAGTCCAAAAGATAGAAAACGCTATACGCACAAATATGCTCACTGTGTGGTGCTTTCATTCAATAAACCTTTATTAAGTGTCTATTATGTGCCAGGCACTATGCTGGCATAAAGTCTGTGCCTCAAGACACTCGCAGTCAGCTTGGAATTCAGATAAGTATATACAGAATTACAACATGTTGGAAGGAATGCTAACTGAGGACTGTGTGAAAGCAAAGGAAATATTAAAATATGCAGGAAGTAGGGGACAGATAGAATCAAGGAGAACTTTACAAAATTTTGGGTAATGCTCTTATAATTTCTTCAGTATTTTTTAAGACACAAGGAAATGTTAAAATACTGAACAAATAAATCATTTTAGTATCCTGAAAAATGACTCCTCAATACATTTTTTAAAATAAAAAATATCAAGCAAACATAACTGCCTTTAGCAGCTCTCAAAAGTTCTCATCTTTCTCTCCACTGTGTGTGGGAGTTAGAGTGTGGTAATCAATCAGTAAGTCCTCACCTGGCACATTCTACCACAGTCTATTCTCAGTCTTAGTCTTCTATCAGACACCAGGGTGTCCCTAATCAAAACTGCTAAGAAACTGTGAATTCACTTTGCTTAAAAAAACAAAGCAAAATAAACACACCAAAAAAATCTTATTGCTCCTTTGAGAACTTTTTTGTTCAAATGGCTCAGAGTTGCTTCACAAATTCCTGGTTTAAGATTTCAGAAGGTCCCTTGCTAAATATGGTATTTGTAATTTGTAATGATTTTTTTTAGTGTATTTTCGAATTTGTTTATAAGTCTTTGAAGAAGCATAGACTGGACTCACCTTACAATATATAGTAAGAAATAATCTAAGCTAAATCGGGATATGTTGCAATCTATACAGCATGCCTGTATTTACACTTGGATAAGAGAAAATTCTATTTCTGTAACATGCTCAACATTCAATTCAAGTCAGGACATGATACATATCAGGGTGTGGGGGCCATGAAGATACCTCTTTCAACATGTTCTGTCCTGTACCACGGCTCAAGGCCTTGGCTATACTCCAGAAGTGGGGTGGGGCTGTAGAAGGGTTACCAGAGAAGGTCATGCCTGAACTCACTTTCTTGAAAAAGTGCCTAAAGGAAAGATTGAACTTGAAACAACCAATAGAAAAAGAGTACAATTACAATTTATTGAGTCTCTATATTTGCCAGGGATTGTCCTAGGTAAGAGGCTAGCAAAGTCTTTTTGTCAAGGGCCAGATAATTGCAGGCCAGAGTTTCTGTGGCAACAACTCGATTCTGTCATTGTAGCACAAAGAGCCACAGACCATCCCATGGGAATCAGTGTAGCTGTGTTCTAATAAAGGTCAGTACACAAAATCAGGCAGTGGCCAGATTGGGCCTGTAGGCTGTAGTCTGTCTACACCTGCTCTAAGTGCTTGACAATCCATTTTACTTATGTACAAAAAAGGCTTGCTGATTCTTTTCCATACTGAAAGATGAGGAAACCAAGTATCACACATGAGATGGCCTGCCAAGGTCACAGTCTAACTCAGGATTCTAACTGTCTGTCCAAATCCAAAGTCTAAACCCTTTCTACTATATGAGAAGGGCCTCTTAGCAAGAATACAGAGGAAAAGGTGTCAACTTGAATAAAATAAATAATGCCAAGTCTAAAGACTTCCTTCTTGTTTAACAGTAACTGATGTAAGCCCATCTATACCGAAATATGGAAGACATCAAACATGATGGTAAGCAGGTGAAGCAATCCTTCTAAGAGAAGCTTCTGGAATAGTCAGTGGTAAATTCCTTCATACCAAAGGGAAAAGAAACCAAATTCTGTATGATAATGTGGCAGATTGTGGGAAGGCTATAATGTGGTCATGCTCCTAGAATTCCAACACTCTCTGAGAGAATTTTGTTAAACAACCTCATTGATATCTATATATTCAGTAATTCATTCATTCCATGACCAGGTAGTACACCATCCGTAAGTACTTTAAAAGAGGATGTGGCAATTGTCCTTCAGAACTTTCAACAGAACTGGGAGGCAAGGCATAGTCACTAAACAGTTAATTACCTGCTGATCTGAATTGCCACTTGAGGGCAAAAAGACACTGTAGAGGTGACATGTACAGTTCAGTGCCTGAAACTCAAGGGAGAATAGGCATAAATATGAGCATACTTCTCCTAGTTGAATCTTAACTAGGTTTTCGCCTCAAGAGATTAAAGATTCTATTTTCACCATGGTTGTCCTACTTTGGAACCTGAAGACAAGATTCCCAGACCATCTCTGTTGTTTACCAGCTTGAAATTTTGTTACCTAAACATTAGTTTCCTACCTCACCATGAGAGGATTCAACTAGACGTTTCTGAAAGTCTATTCCAGATTATATCTCCATGAATCAGATTTTCAACATATGACTCTATATACCCAACTTTCAAAAAAAGTAATTCCCTGGATAGAACTTAGATGTCCACATATTTTAGTCCATGACAGGATTCTTCACATCTTTAGAGTTAAAAAAATTATTAAAACTATTTCCCTTAAAAAGCAGAAACTATCACTTACAAAGTTGCATAACTTATGTCTGAAAATTAAATATGATTTTCCCCAAAAGACAGAGGGGAAAGGAAGATGAGGAGCAGATGGATTCATTGTTCCCCTATGGAGAAAAAACATTTCTACACCTTGCAAAAATATATTAATTGGCCTGCCATCTGGCAAGCCTGCTCACATACATAAGGGATAAAGTTTAGATCTTGAGGTTTAACATTTAAGCCTGTGGGGAGATGGTAATTGGAGTCTTTCTGAGCTTGGATTAGTATTTTTAAAGGAAGCATTTCAAGAGAGATCCGAATACAGTAGGAGAAAAACAGGACCTGAAATGTGAGCCCATCCAGGGTGCCTTCACTAGTGTCAACCGGTCCATCTCCACTGCATACCAGGAAGCTGGCTGTGGACACGCCCACAATGGGTGCAGCTGCGCATTAACTAGCACAGCAGCCTCTGGACTCCTTTCCAGTGTGCCCCAGGACTTACCATCAACCCGCCCCAGTCTTCTTGTATACTATAGGTATTTTTTAAAGTTTCTAGAAATCTTACCATTGCAAAGTTGGGCATTTAAAAGAATCTCATTAAGGGAAAACAGCAGATAATAAACCAGGAGGTACAATAAAATATCTGCGTTGTGGTATGCATGCAACATGTGTGCACATATGCACAGAGGAAAAATATTACTCTGCCAAGTTTGTAATAGTGGTTATATCTGAGTACTAGAATTTGGGGTGATTTTTTAAAAATATATTTTCCCCATTTTTTGTTTTGAGCATGTATTAGTTTAAAATTTAGTTTAAAGGTTATATAAGGTTCATTAAAATTAAAATATAATAAAAATAGTGGAAGGACTTGATAAGTTATTTTACAAAGCAAATAAGGTCCTTGTAATTTATCTTTTATAAAATACATATTTTCTTCCATCTTCACCTGCATAGAAAAACTCTACAATTCCTTCTGGATCTCCATGCTTACTTTCCAACAATCATAACCTATATCTTAAATTATACACCTTCCAAGTCCTCCACTGTCAAGGCCCTGTTTTCATCCCCAATAAACATCCCCAAATTATTTTTAACAATTTCCCGCTAGTCGTATCTGTTTATCTGGTTTCTTATAAGTTTTTTCATCTATGTAGTATCAAAGGGACTTTTTTTTTTTTGAGACAAGGTCTTGCTGTCACCCAGGCTGAAGTGCAGTGGCACGATCATTGCTCACTGCAGCTGCGACCTCCCGGGCTCAAGCAATCCTCCAACCTCAGTCTCCGGAGTAGCTGGGACCACAGGTATGCATGTTTAAATTTTTTTTTTTTTTTTGAGATGGAGTCTCCCTGTGTCGCCTAGGCTGGAGTGCAGTGGCACGATCTCGGCTCACTGAAAGCTCCACCTCCTTGGTTCATGCCATTTTCCTGCCTCAGCCTCCTGAGTAGCTGGGACTACAGGTGCCTGCCACCATGCCCGGCTAATTTTGTTTCTTTTTTTTTGTATTTTTAGTAGAGACGGGGTTTTACCGTGTTAGCTAGGATGGTCTCAATCTCCTGACCTCATGATCTGCCCACCTCGGCCTCCCAAAGTGCTAGGATTACAGGCGTGCGCCACTGCGCCTGGCTGTTTAAAATTTTTTATGGAGACAATGCTCTCCCTATATTGCCCAGGCTGGTCTTGAACTCCAGGGCTCAAGTGACCCTTCTGCCTCTCAAAGTGCTGGGATTACAGGCATAAGCAACTGTTGTCTGTCCAAATGAGCTATTACATATTAATAGTGGACCACACAATTTAGTTTGCTTATCTTTCAGGTATTTCATTCTGATGCATTTTTCTGGTACTTCACTTGACAGTATCACCATGTAATCTAACCATGTGTTAATCATTTCCTAATAAAAATGATTTTTAAAGAGGATGACACAGTGTACCATAGTATCCTGGATGGAACAGAAAAAGGATATTAGGAAAAAATTGTGAAATATTAATAAAATGTAAAACATAATTATAAAATAGGAAAGGAGAGCAAAACAAATGTCTTATTCTAATCGTATATCAGCATCATCAAACTGCTAAATCTATGTAAAATTTTTTGAGGTAACAGAAATACTCGGCTGGGTGTGGTGGCTCACACCTGCAATCCCTGCACTTTGGGAGGCTGAGACGGGCGGATCACGAGGGCAGCAGTTCCAGACCAGCCTGACCAACATGGAGAAACCCCATCTCTACTAAAAACACAAAAATTAACTGGGCATAGTGGTGCACACCTGTAATCCCAGCTATACGGGAAGCTGAGGCAGGAGAATCGCTTGAACCCAGGAGGCAGAAGTTGCACTGAGCTGAGATCACACCACCGCACTCCAGCCTGGGTAATAGGGTGAGACTCTGTCTCAAAAAAATAAAAATAAAGAAAATAAAAAAAGAAACACTCTACACCTTTACTTGCATGTTAGCTACATAAATTTATTTGTTAAAATGTATTGAACTACATACCTGAAAAAGGATGATTTTACCGTGTGTAAATGTTATCTCAATAAACCTATCTCAACAAAACAAAACTAACACCTAGTTGCCTGGAGTAAATACAAGTGGTAAACCCTGTGTCAGTACAAATCTGAGTAAGTCTTGGGTCTAGGTTAGTAGTAATAAAACACACTTTCTTTAACCTTTAACAAAGTCCCTAGAGGGAAGACTTCTTTCATTCCGTCTTTAGGTAGGGGCAGCTATTCCCCAAAAACACTGTATTATCAAAAGCTAAGAGATGGCCAGTAAAGTTTGTGTGTGTGTGTGTGTGTGTGTGTGTGTGTGTGTGTGATTTAGAGAATTCTGGACACAATATTTGTGTCCTTTGTGTGTTGTAGATGTCTGTTCTTATGCAATTGTTTTATATATTACAAAGCAGTTACTTTTCCGTTCTCTAAACACAGTAATTTTCTCAAAGGAAAAGGTGTATTTGAGTGCCATTGAGTCATCTCCTCCTTAAAAATAGTCAGCAATAGCACCTTCAAGACAAATTGTTACATTTTTTAAAAGGAAAGAAGACTATAAGTAATTCATCTCTAAAATCTCCCAACAGTTATTTTCTGGCATACTCATTGTATTGCCATCCATATAAGCAGAAAGAATTTTTGTTCTTTCTAAGGGATGAACTACATGCATTATTACAAGATCGGCATGGATTTTGAAATGTGTGGATAACATATACACTTATGTGAATGTGCAGGATTTTATAAAACATAGAGGGAAAGCTCAGGAAAATAAGCCTGAGTGCGTGGGGTGTTACTCATTCAAAGGCCTGGAAGACAGCAGCTGTGCAGAGCTACACCGTAAGTAAAGCTTCAATTTAAAAGCACAAACCCATTTAAACACCATCATAAACTGTGATACTTTAAGATGAGGAAATTACAGCAGAATACATTTACAATTTCCATTAACAGGAAAGAGAATCAGCAGGTGGCAATCTTAAAACAAAGTAAAACCTACTTCTGTTTTTCACTCTCTTCCCTCAGACAGCGGGCAGCATTTTCTAAACGAAAGATCAAAATTATCAGAGCTCTATATTCCACAAATATCTTCTGAATTGCCAAGGGGGTACTGTCCTATAAAATTAAAAAGGCACTAAAATCTTGCTTTATAAATATTATTTTCAGTAATTAGAATGTTGTTGGACCTATATTTCTTTTGGCCATAAGATAGTAAAGTTTTTATCCAAATTCACTACTTACTACTGGTGAGATTTGGGGACAGTTAGGTAATTTCTCTAATCCTCAATTGTTTCATCTGTATAATAAATATAGTAACATATCCTTCATGGAGTTGTTGTGAGGATTAAATGAGACTATATCAAACTGTCTCCATAGATATTCTCCCCCTCCCTCCTCCTCGGCTGATGTTGTTCTTTGTCTGTATTACTGTCTAAAGCCCACTAGATTGAACTACTTGAAGAAAAGGATCATGCTATACATATCTTCATTTCCCAGGTGATAATCGTAGCCCTGGTCACATAAAAGGAACTCAATAAATATTTGTCACACAAATGAAAAAAATGAGGTGATGTGATAAATCCTCAGACCCTGTTCTCAGAAGCCAAACTTAGCCAAACTAGGTTATCAGGTTATCAGGTTTCAGTGAGTGATTCAGCCTCATCCACAAGCTCCCAAAGCAGTAAAAAGGTCACAGAGAGATGCATGACTCATAAATAACCCCTCCAAGTGTTTGTAAATGTAATTAACTTCCCATGTTTCAGAGGTTAATCGTCCAGCTCTTGGTTTCTCTGTCTTTTGGCTGAATTTATAATCACTTGACTCCTCTTTAGTGCTTCCAGGCAGTCAAAGAAAAGGAACTGCAAGAGAAGGTATATAGCCTTCGGGACTCACAACTACTCCCTCCCAATCCAATCCCTAAAATAATTTTAAGAAATTCAGTCTAGGACTAGAAGGCAAAACCAAAACAGAACAAAGCACAAACAATTACTTTCATCTAATAGGCCTTAACATATACTTTAAGATAAATACACACCTGAGACTTCCCAACAAAATCCATAAATGTTGGGCCATGAATCCCCTCCAAACATGTTAGTTTCTCTATTAAAAAGCTTTGAAATCAAACCTGTTAAGTGGCTGAAGGAACAGCTACAAGCCACTGCCTGCTGGGCACACATATAAGAATGGAAGGTTTGAAAAGCAGGGGTTGTTTCCTCAGCTCCAGGCCGGGCAAGCCACTTACATGGGAACTAAAGAACTGGCTTAAAACGAGGACTATAATCTTTCTGGAACAATAGGTCATGACGAGCTTCCTTAATGCCAAAATAAGTGTTTAGAAGTAACTTCTGCTAACTGAAAAAAAGTATAAAGGGCATATATATTTACTCTGGCTGGAATACAACATTTCTGAACATGTTTATCAGCGCCAAGAGTCAGAACCCTTTTCCCTCATGGATTTCCAACCTGGGACCCATTCCATGGAATGTTTCTATATCCTACAAATGGCTTAAAAATGTTGTATCATATTAATATCTAACCAGTTCAGTATCTGTACCTTTTGGTCCCCAAATCACCCTAGATCTGATGTGAGAAGGTAGACTAATTGTAAGGCTAAATCTCAAAAGGTAAGAAAAGCCATGATTGCTCTTGATTAAAGAGCTTCCTCTATAAGAAGCCATCAAATAATATATAATCAATCACAGTGTTGCAGAAACATGAAATCTACCTGCTAAAATGGCATTTTGGCCATGGCTATGCTGGTAAAATAGCATTAAAAGCACTAAGATCCAATAACTGGACTGAAGAGAGCAGGTCTCCGATCTCAAGCCTGGGATCCAATGTTAACAAAACCACTACTGATTTTTCACTTTAAAAATCCTTGATTTCAAAGGCTAACTTGCCTGAACTTCACAGGAGACAAGGCATCTACCGAGAAAGAACGCTACATACAAGCTTTACAGGCCACACAGTAAAAATATGGCAACTTTTATTCCATGGTTCAAATACATAACCCCAGACATCAAATCCTAAAACATGTAGGAAATTATGATTCATAAGCTTAGAGGCTTATTTTGCAGAATCCATAACAAGAACTATTACCTAAAGCACCCAAATTATCCCACATCTGTTTAGCTCCACTGGTCACTAAGGCCATTTGAGATCAAAGATGAGAAATCCTTCTGCTTAGGAACCCACTATGGAAATGCGAACTTACAATCATCCATTCAACTTGCCAAGGCAGCTGATGTGCCTATCAATTGTTTTGCCACACGCCTGCCCTTTGCAGTGGTTGAACAAGCCTAGGTTAATTTTACAATAAACCAGCTTTTGGGTTAGCAAATTACTTGTGTTTATCTGGACGGGTACTAGGATAGGGAATAGTAAGTAGATAAAATCAGTCCTTACATGAACAACAACAAAAAATCTGACATAGCTTCAGTAGCTCCAGTGCTTAGTTCCTGATCTAGGCAATCTATTTGGAAAAGTCTTTGATTTTTGTATCAAAAGTCCTGAGATTAGCCAAGTGAAAGTAATATTTTTACAGGAATTATATCTCAGGTTCCAAGATCAACAAGCCACTCAAATCAGACATAAGAAATAACATTACATAATAGCCACTTAATGGCTATTGTTTTACAGTAACAAAGGCTTCATTTACCATATTTCCTCGAGTACTTTATTCAGCTGGCAGTTTTTCCCATGTCAAACATAATTTTTTTCCCTCAACCCCTCCATAAATCTACAAAAGTAAAACATTTAATTATTATAATTCCCAATTTAAATATATTCATCATATTGCATTTTAGAAGACATTAATGTGACAGGGGCATAAGTGATTTTTATATAAGCTATGGATTCAGTGACTTTCTATAGATTTCATAGCTGAGAAATTTGTCAATGACTAGATAATATTCCAATAATGACTCTTAAGAAACCCAGTAAAGTGTGAGACATACACATACACTGTAACATTTAAAATTAGATAGAATAAAGCATACCTCTTTACAGCTTTTGTTTTGTTTGACAGCTTCAACAAACACTCATATGGCTAAATGGGCCTGGTAAATCCATCAGCTTTCTTCCCCTTTGAATTCTAGGAAACCTCAGCAAATTTCACCAATTTTCAGTTTCTCATTCCCTCCACCTAGGTGATTCACTTAGAACCTAATATACTACCTCTAAAAGATACTGCCACTTGAACTTCCATGTCAGGTTAGAAACTTTCCAGGGGCACAGGGTGCTGGTACTTACTTTGAACAGCTAAAAGCTTATTCAAGAACTTCAGAATAAAAATGGTGGTTGGCCTACCAGATGTCAAGATCTGCATTTTGCTTATACTAGTGCCTGCAATTACAGTTTGCTAAGAGCCCCCAAACTCTGACAAAATCAGTCACTGATAAATGTAGGACCACAAAGCAGAATGTAAAAATTTCCAGGATTCTATAATAAAGTAAGCAATGGGGTGCTTCAGATAAGAGACATACATTAATGACTGCCTATTCTTCTTACCAACCTATTTTACCTTCAAGTACTGATCAAAGCCTACATTCTCTGCTATGGTCTTTTTTCTTTAAAATAAAACCATATGATATGTCACTTGTGATATCAGTATAATTACCTTCTCAAATAGGCATGTCCAATAGACATTCATGTAGCTAAAATTCCCACAGGTCCTTTTATTCTATTAATAAGGTTTAAGGTCAACATTTTCAGAAATTACAACCAAGTTCCTAGTGGAATTTTTCCTTTTCTTTTCTTCTGTCTGTCTGGAAATAAGGAGAGTACCAGAACTACAAGTATTAACAAATGTATGAACTTTTGAGATCTATCTAGTTACAAAATGTGCTACATTATCACAAAAACCAAGTTCCTACTGATAGAGACTAACTCTTACTTTTAGTAGACAATTTAATGCACACTTTGTACCTACTTTCATCCAGGTAGCCCCAGGACCATTTTAATATCTTGGCTCTACTATTTAAGTTTCAAAAGGATTATTCAGTTACCATGATGTCACTCCCAAATGACTAGTTACAGGTAGTGAAGACAGCTCAGATTAACATAGCTTTGTGCATGCTTACTCACACTAGAGATGGGTGTGTATGGAGGGTGAGGCTGGGGTCCAGGGCCTCAAGTTTCCATCTCTGTGAGAGACCAGCTATTTCCATTTCAACCAACAGAAGGAGGACTTTTCCAAATTATTCAGATTGAATTCTATTCCAAGCTTCCTCTTCTATGGGCCATCTCCATACAGGAACTCAAATGATTCCTTGACCCTAACACCTGTCAATCTTTAACCTGGAAGGCAAATGGTCTCTATCTTGAAGCTTATGATTCCTGTTTAAAGGTATCAGCACTTGGGCTTCTGATAACAGGAGAGATGTGTAAAGAGAAGCAAGCAAAACCATTAAGGAATATAATGTTCTACCCATCACTGTGCACTTATCAATATACTACTCCCACCACTGCCTTGAGTGAAGAACACACACACAGAAACACTCTCTCTCACACACACAATAGCAGTGCATAGTCCATGTCTCCCCATGCAGCATATGCTCCATAATTCTCATGTTTTATTTTTAATGAATTTCTTTTGAAATCTACTTTTTATACTCTCACACATTTCTCTCTCCCCTTCTCTCTCACTCCTTTCCTCGCTTCCTTCCTCCCCCTTGTCTCACAAAAGACCAACATATTACAGGGGCAAAACCGTCTGTGATCTCCTATTGTAAGTTTCACACTAGAAGCTAAAAGCAACATTTTTGAACTGTGCATATTTCTGCTTCCATCCTTTGTATCTGGTAAGCCTTAGATGCCCAGAATCTGCAGAATGCTGCCACAGTTGGGACAGCCAGGCTCTCAACAGGAGCCACGCAACTGCTGGAAGCTCTGGGCTTGGAGCTCAGTTTTCTCCTCTGCTCTAGGGGTATCCCTGACCAGGCTGGGGCGGGGGAGGGTCAAGAGCAAGGGCAGCCCAGGTTGCTGGACGGCATCATGGAATATTAGCAACGTGAGAGCTAACTAGAAATGAGAGAAGGACTGAGGGGGCGAGCCCTGCATGATTTGTAAGCCTGTCCTGCCTGCCGAAGACACAGTCAAGAGCATAAAGAAAGTACAAGAATGAAAGGAAGCAGCTATGAAACAGGCCTGGGCAAAGCAAGGAGTAGGAGGAAATGGGTGCAGGGACTCAGGGAGGGGCAGAGCCTGCAGGTCAGGCGTGGAGAGGAGGAGAGGAGCAACAAGTGGGGCCAGACTTCAGTCTCCTGTGGACTAGGCTGCAGGGGAGGGGCTGGAGTACCAGGGCCTCAGGAGGAGAGCAAAAGGTGGTGTGTGGGAGCCAGAGACACTCGGTCAGGGCTTTACAGTAACAGAAACTCCAAACATAAACATGTCAGAAGGGAAGAGTCATAAGGCTGTGGAAGAAATCTGAGCTTCCAGAGGGAGGTGAAAAGGAAACTGTCATTGCCAATTTGGGCAATGAAGCTGACAACAAAGTGAGCAACAGTGAGTAAGGGGATATGATTCAGGGAGGAGGGCTGACGGGCCAGCCACGAATGTGCAGAGGCAAGGCCATCATAGCCGGTCTGCTGCTGTATTTAGCTGCCCACAGAGAGTGGCCACCACCCATGTTCTCCAAGTCCTTGCTTCACTCTTTTCTGGGTTATGACACCCCTACCCTGGGGCGCCTGTTCATGCTTAAGTCATCCATGAGTTTCCAGTTGCCAGATACAACACACACCTTCACTTCAACTCTCTGTGGAGTGCTGGGGGTGTTGACCATTTTCCTCCTGGGATTTCCAGGACAGCGCCCTCCTGGTCCCCTCCCTTCTTAGGGGACTTTTTCTGAGTAAGTCTCTTTTCCCGTACCTCGCTGCATTTCTGCCCACACCTTAAGTGGGGTATCTTTAATTCTGCCATGTATTAATCTGATGTATTTCTCAGACGGTCTTAATGGTGAGTCCCATGTTTATTATTTTGGCACAGCCTGTCTGAGTGCTCTGGATTTATGTACTCAGCTGCCTGCCCAGGGGGCTCTTTCTTCCCAGTCTCAGTGCCTTTGATGTTCCCAGATGCCTGTCCCCAAACTCCTCCCACGATGGCTCTTTCTCATCCTTTAGGGTTCCCTTAAATATCACCTTCTCGAAAGACCTTCCCTGACCATGTTATCTGAAGTAACTCCCATCACCACCCCACAGGGTTATGTTCTCATCTCAGTTCTTGCTTACAGCCATTGGAACACTGACCACAATTTGGCAATTGACTTAGTTAGCTACTTGTTTCTTGGTGAGGCCTAAGCACTCTGTCTATCTCATTTATCACTGTGCCCCTTGACCAGCATGGGATACAGGGTTGGGATATTGGCTGAATAAAGGAATAAATATCCTATGGTGTTCAGTGCACAAAAGATCTTCAATAAATGTGAATAACTGAGCTTCAGGGGACAAAAGGGACAAGTATAATATCGGTTCTTGTGTTTTCCCCTGCCTCACTCTCATAAGTACAGGTGGTTCCTCCCTCTCCCTAATTCCCAGTGTCAAAAACCCCAGGGCCATCATGGAATATTTCTTCTTCCCTCAGAGCCAATGGCTCACCGACTTCTCTCAAAGTCATATCCTTCATATCTCTCAAAGGCACAATCTCACTTCATTCTTTATCTAGCCCGGCAAAATCTTTTCAATAGACTACCCCAAGAACTTATTAACTGGCTTCCAGGTCTCACCCTCAGTCCCAGACCTAAACCCTAGTATGGCTAGACATGTCTCCCCAGCACAGGATCAAAACCAAACTCCTTCAAAGGCCAAGCACCTCAGCTCTCCTCCACAGCTTCATCACCCACTACTCATCTTCATGTGTAATGACAGCAATAATATTAACAGCTAAAATTTACTGAGAATTTTTATATGCCAGTTATTTCATTAAATATTTTACACATATGAATGCATTTTAATCTTCACAACAATCCTATAAGATGAATACTTATTCCTATTTTATAGACGGAGCAACCTAAGTCCAAAGTTAACATAACCAATCTCATATAGTCAAGATGTTAACCCAGGTAAATGGGCTTCAGAACGACCCTCTTAACCACTGTGTAGTACTGCCCCTTCCAACTCTCTGCTTCAGTCACACTAAGCCATGTCTAGTTCCTGGGACTCTGTGTTGCCAAGGTCACCAAGCCTTCATACACACCATTTCTCCTGCCCCTTGGAAAGGCCCTGTTCTTCACTTTCGTCAACACCAAAATATCTTTCAAAACCTTTTCTATGTGGTGTCTCTTCTGGCTCCCTAAGACCAAATTCTCTCTTACCCACTGACCACTCCTATGGCTTATATGTACCTTGTAAATACTTCTGGATTATCCTGGTTTGCAATGATTAATTTACTTGTCTTCATTGACAGCAAGCCTATGGCTTTCAGAATTGGGTCACAGTGCCCAGGTACACAATTAGGTGCTTAATAAATGTGAAGTTAATTGAGATTTGGGTAAAAGGGGTGAGTACAGGTTTACTAACACCTGGAATACCAGGGCAAGAGGGAAGAGGATTTCCATAGTTCTCATAGTCATGACACACATTCATGAGCAAAACAAAGGAAAATCTCATCAAACACTACAGATGTTTCTGAAGGGAAGATGTCGAATGCATAAAAAATTCAATTCATCCTGACAACTACAGGATTTAGTTTAAGATCCCTGAAGGCACCTGCTGTTCGTAGCAATTGCTGAGTAATGTGAATTCTGCAAAAAAAAAAAAAAAAAAAAACTACCAAAATAAAAACCTCAAAAACTTATTTTTTGGTTCTCAGAAAAATAATTTGGAAACTTGCTGAAAGTGATGAACTGAGTCACAAACTACCCATTGGCATGGATAATGGTTTTATTGATTTAGGCGTCATCAAGGTTGAGAGATTATCACTTAAGCAAAATGAAAACATGACAGATTTCTGAACATTAAGGTTAAAACACAAGCATCTTCTGGAGTCTCAAGAGTGCACTTCAGCAGAACTAAAGGTCCAACTCAAAACTTAGCAGCAACATTTAGAAATCAATTGTAGCCCTTTCCTTAAGGTGTGACAGAGAGCAGATATAATTAAAAGAGAAGCTTGATTCATTCCCCCCAAAAGTTTTTAATCCAATGGGCAAAGAAAAGATGCTATAAACATAAGCAGTGACATGAATACAGGCCAACTCATTTCCATTCTGAGTTGTAAGAGGATCCTCAATGAATGGAATAGCCACAGACCTATGAAACTGAAAATCTCTAAAATATGCAATCATTACTTCAGTCTAAACCAACACATTTTGGTATAAAAAGTCTCTTCATTTCAGCCTAGGTTTCTGTCCCTCAAAGCAGCAGGTGAATGGCTGTACTGAGACTACCTTGAGGAAATGAGGGAAAGGGAGAGAAGGACAAAGCCAGTTATATAGAAGGAACTATTTCCAATGGAATATGTAAGCTGTACAGCAAAACAGCAGACAAAAGCCAGTGTGCATTCCAACAATCTCATGTCTGCAATGGTCAAGACAAAAAAGAATGAAGGGCATAATATACCGTCCTTGGGATGTAGCACAAGAGACAGAGTCTTTCAGTTCATCAGTACTGTGTCATCTTTGAGAACCTAGGCCTGAGAGTATGTCTGTAGGCTTCTTTCCCCAGGAACTCCACGAGTTACAGGCAAAAGTAGGGCTGTGGGTTATAAGAAAAACCTTCAATATTTTTCTCTGAGAGTAAATTAACTAACAAACCAGCATCACATTGAACTATAAGGCAACTGTAATGTAGCAAACCAAAAGTCTCCATGATGACAATTTCTACTATAATGAAGGTTTAAGGTAAGAGTCTGAAACCATTCAAGCTCTCATTTAAGTGTTACAAACATTCTATCCTTATGAGTTCTAAGATGCTCATTCACAGGCTCAAAGCTGAATTTCACCCTTTGATAGAAGCAAGAAGCTGATATTTAAAAAAAGCTAAGATAAAGTCCTCCAGAATACAATGTGAGTCCGAACAAACAGCTGGTATAAAATATTCAAAATGAACAATCTGTCACACAAGTCAGCAAGTGTGCAGGAAAGGAACTAACTTTGGGAATGAGAGCTATCTCAAGGGTTAAGGCGTATCTGATTGATGGTGAGAGCAAGCCGTCCTCACCTGGACACTGGGGACACCCTTATCAAGGATGGCAAAACAGGACAACTTGGGAACAGAAAGTTCCTTTGGAAAGGAGACAAACTACTCAACCAGGTAAGGTATGGGGTTAGACCTTAGGGAAGGACATGGAGCCAGAACTGATCACTGTATAACAGGATGCAATAGCCACATATGCTGCCCTGGAGATGAGGATACCTGGCCTTTCAAATCTACATAATAAATATAAAGCAATGCTAGTCCTTTGAGACAATGACTCGATGGATGTAGAAATAATCTCTGGGGTGTTTACTTCCAAACTGCAAAATCTGAAAATCTCCAGCAACAAACAGGCTATCATAACCTCTACTCTTAAAACGGGGAGAACAAAATCCACTTCCATCTCTATTTTGCCGAACTGAAGATACGGGTTCATGACTTGGGGTGGAAACAGCCCACCCAATGCTCTCCCATTTTACTGGGAAGAATTCAGGTTACCTTAGAACCTAGGCTCTCTGTCAGTGTGAGCTGTCTGAATTGGAGTGTTCAGGTGGGATAGGTACTGCCCTTAAGCCAGGCTCAGAGCAGCCTGAGAATCCTCCTGCATCTGACTCTCTCCAATAATACTGTCAACAGGTAGGTAGGAAGAAGAAAGGCTCCAACTGCTCTACAAGGTTCAGACACACACGTACGATGCCAGAACACACTTCTCTCTCTAAGAACTGGTTCCAGGGAAGAGTAGAGGCTGTACCGCAGCCAGGACTACACAACTCAGAATATTTAAGAGATTCTGTCAAGTTGAAATGGTAAGAAATTACACAAATTATCACCATAATCAGCAATGGCCTAGTTCATGTGCAGCATGTATCTCCTTCAACTCTATCAGTTTCTTGGAGATTTGATGCATGGTTGACACAACTTGAACAAAAATGAGCAATACTACAAGAGAGGGTCTCTGACCATATATGGCAGAATGAGAAAAACACAGTCACGTTATTTAAAAGGCACAACTTCAGAACCCAACATAGTTTAGTAGTTTCAATACTTCAAACTGCATCAAAAAGCAAATATGACTTTGAAACCTGCCAGATGGCTCTCTCATACACACAGGTGCACATGTGATTTGTGTGTGCACCTGTGTATATAAACAGTGTATATGAGTATTCCGGGATGTTTCTGAAATGTAAGAAACACCATGAAAAACTTCAAAAGGAAAAACGAAGTTTTCTAAAGTATCACACATCCACATTTATACTACAAAAAGTTACAGGTATAATCAAAAAGAACAAACCATTTACTTGGGTTCTTCGAACACTGAAGCATAGAGATTGTGAAGCTCCAAATCTGATAGCCTGCATCCTGTTTATTTGACTGCAAAGTTGCTCTCATGCATGTTCACATGTACATGCAAGGCAAGTTTTGAAGGAAAACAAAGAATCAGTATTAACACAACTCAGAGGGTGTGCTCCTTTAAAAGCACAACAATCCTACTTTTCTGTGCTGGACACAAATGTGGTGAGAAATGCCTCCTTTAAAATCATAATCCCTCAAAACAAGTGTCAGCAAACTCTTGGAACTGCCTGTCACTTGTGGCATGAGCTTCATCTTGACTTTAAAATTCTTTTTCTTCCCCCATCTTTTCTGTCAAATATATGTTACAAAATGAAAAGGCCAGTCCTGTATTAGTAATAAATGTCAGCAAACCATTGAAAAATCAAAACGACAAAGTTATGTAGATCTGCCTCTCCACAGATAGTATGAAATAGCTCACTTGGGCTATCCTTGCATTGTACATCTGCATCTTATAAAGGTCAAATATTTAATAGGAACATCTGAAGGGCTCAACCAGAAGTACCAGAAACCTCAATGACTGGGTGAATGAAATGGATAAACATGATCAGATCAAAGGATAGACTTAGACAAAGTACCTCCTCCTCCTTCCCTTTCTCTCCCCACCTCTCACAAGGAAATGTCTTATTATCCACATTTCAAAAGGAGAAAAACTACGAGAAGCACATTTATCAGGGTTACCCAGGAAACCACAAGGACGATGAAATACCTGAAACAGTGCCCCCTCCCCTAACAGGGCAGAAACTTTTCAAAGTGTCACCCAATACACAAAACCCACAGGCAGCTTCGCCTGTGGGCCCCTGGGAAGTGAAAGCATTCCCTCTCCAGGCAGAGATCCCCGCGTTTTTACCTTTGTGTTCGCCGAAGCCTGTTCCCACTCCTCAAATGAGGCAAAGTAAAGTTTGAGAGCACAGTCCAAAAATTGGGGTCAGACATATCCATTTCTTTCTCTCTTCAATTCACTGTGGGTTCAAGGCCATATGACTAAAATGGGGAGAGGAAAAAGAAAAAGAAGAAAAAAAAAAAGGAAGAAAGACAAGACCAAAAAACAAAAAAATCCCAATTATCTACTCACTCCCTCCAGAGAAAACGTGGTGGGAACTGTGATCTCAAGAACAACTTGGAGCATGTCTGAGAAGTACCCGTCCCGTCCTAGTCTTTAATTAACACACAGCCTCCTCTCAAAGGTCCAGGAAACTGATTTCCTCTCGGGTCTGCCCTCTCCTAGTCAGGCTCGGCCAGCTATAAACAGTAATTACAAGAGTTGAGCCGTGCGTTCTGCTCAAAACGCTGTCTGCGGGATTCAGTCCGAGGTACTTTGTCATCTGTTTGGCAGATACCATTCGCCGCTTCTGCGGGGGGCGGGGGAGACGACTATTTTGAGGCTTTAGTTCCGGAGGCTGTTGCTTATCAGCAAAACCATTCACATCCGAACATGCCCAGTGCCGAGTTTCCTTTTGGTATCTACATACAAGGAAAATAATTTGAATAGAAAAAGCTCTCTTGCCCTCCCCTCCTGAAAAAAACGGAAACTTGAAAGCACTTTTTAAAAATGGGCCTATTGGAGGACTTGAACCTGACACCTTTGTAGACCCTTCCAGGGTCCGGCTGGAAGGAGGCGGCGGCAGGGCCCTGTCCTTGGACAGCCTGGTGGCCGCGCCCCCAGCTTCTCCCGGCCCCCATCCCCAGCGTCCACGCTCCCCCCACCAGCCCCGGCCGCGCCTGGGGAGCGGGGGCTCACGGGAAAAGGAGCAGGCGGCCACTGTGCGACCCCAGCCAGTGCCGGGACAGCCCCGCAGCCTCGGCCACTGCTCCTCCTCCCCCGAGCCCGGAATGGATCCGTCCCGGAAATAAATAAATAAATAAACCCGCGGCTGCTCCGGGTGTGTACTGCGCACACCTGAGGCCGACCTGTGATTCACCGCGGGAGGGATGGCAGTTGACAACGCTCTAGGGAAGTCCACAGTGACTCCTCTGCCGGGACGCCGCTGGTTGTATAGGAAAAGCACGCGGACGGGAAGCCACACTCACTGAAAACCTCAGTATACTAAATTGATGAGTTTACATCTGTTCCATCAATGGCCACGGTGCACACCTGTTTTTCTTCATAGCTGGCAACTACAGATCTAGGTAATGATCAGCCCCGATGTGGAAAGACACAACCTGGCATTTATGTGGCAAATGCTACAAGTACTGCCCCTTCAAGAACGTTAGACCTTGAAAGGACGGAATGAAGGGGTCTGAATGTTCTTGTTACTCATTTGGAAGAAAGGCATGGTATTTAAGTATCTCCCCCCCATCCATGAATGTTTGTATAAAGTACATAAAGAAAAAATATAATTTAAATTAGCTGCCTTAAGTCTGGTGTAATATGGGAAGAAATACTAAATCAAGAGAGTATATATTCAGCAAAAATTACCTCTAAAAATGGCTTAATCCATGCA
The DNA here is from genome assembly GCF_000951035.1 of Colobus angolensis palliatus. NCBI lineage: Eukaryota > Metazoa > Chordata > Mammalia > Primates > Cercopithecidae > Colobus > Colobus angolensis. The sequence continues at coordinate 11,411,371 of NW_012118376.1, forward strand.
GTAAATACTAGGAACAAACTCGCTTACAAAGATGGGAGGATAAAGAGAAGGTAGAGGGGGTGTAAGCTGACAAGGCAGGCGGGGTAAACAAAAAGAAGCCTGCGGTGGGATCTTCTTTATCTAATTCTTGTGGCCACATGAATTTATTTTCACACCAAGGGCTCCAAGAGTTTTGGATGATGTTTCGTGTCCAAGGCTTTCATATGCATTATCGCCTCACATTCTTACAGAGCCTCCACAGATCTTGCAACCCAGAGGTAGACAAAGAAGGTATTATTTTCTCAATTTTACATTTGGGACTTTATCCCAAACATTCAGGGACATTAAATGATAAAATACACTTCAACAGATATTAATGAGCTTGGTCCAGCATTTTTGCCCCATGCTCTTCTTTTAAAAAGTATTTCTAAGTATTGCAAAGTATGTTTTGAAGGCTGACACAAAAGATAGTCCCTGAGCTCCAGAGCAGTTTCTAGACCTCGGCACTGTTGACATAGGCTGGATAATTCTTTGTCTGAGGAGCTTTCTTGTGCATTGGAGGGTGTTTAGCAGCATTGCTGACCTCGACCTACTAGATGCCAGTGCTAACAATTAAAAATGTCTGAGGACATTGCCAAATGTCCCTTGGGAGGTAAAATCACCCCTGGTTGGGAACCATTTTTCCAGATAAAGGCTTCTCTGAGAGGGGTGATACAGAGCACTGGTGAAGAGCAAAATTTTGGGTCTGAATTCTGGATAGACACTTACTATGACCTTAAATCTCTTCCCATTTTCCCCAACTGCAATATGGGGTCCGTAATAGGACCAACCTCTAAGAGGCTGACATATATAAATGAAGAGAAGATGGCATACATAAGCCCTTTCATGCAGTGTCTGCACACACACTGCACATAAACGTAGGCAGTATACAGAAGCTGAAAGAATACTATGCTGACAGACATAAGACTGGAGCAGAGGACACCCACAATGTGCTTCTTTCTACTCTCTAGGGTCTTCAACATGTCTCTACTGGGCTGCTGATCACACTGTGTATAATTGACTGTTTACTGCTGTCTTTCCTATTAGTCTGAGTTCCTCAAGGCTAAAGCCACATTTTACTGTTCTTCATATTTTCAGAACCTGACAGCTCCTGGGTTTATATAGGCATTTAATATTAGCAAATCCTTTTTGAATGGATACTTCAGAAGCCCAAGTATCTCTTACTTCTCTTAAGATGCACTGAAACTATTAGTACTAGTAGATCTGTTGATTTTCTCAAAGAATACTGAATTTTTAAGAATCCCATGAAGATGCTGTTAAATTCTAAAGACTTTCTCTTATTTTTATCTATATCATGTAGCTGGAAAGATATCAGTGCTAACATTCCTCAGGTCTTTACCTGGCTCTAAGAAATGTCACAATCAACTCAAGGGGAACTCCTTTTGAGTCCCATGTCCCCTCCTCAAAGGCAAGCCCAGAGAATAACTTTTTGTGCTCACTTGTAGGTATCCAAGATCAAGAGGGATAATTACATATTATAAGCTGCACGGAGAAGAGTAATCAAGGTGGACATGAACTTGTGCTATACAAGTTTTGGGTTGAAGAACTCTGTGTGGAAAGTAAAGAAGAAAAAATTTAGGGAACAAGTAGTAGTTGAATACAACTATGTGAAACTATAAGAACTATGTGAAAGAGGGTTTGGATCCAAAGATGAAAAGAGCTGACACAAGAGTGGGTTTTTTGAGAGCTGTTGGAGCAGAGAAAACTTGAAGGAGATACAGTGAGTAGAACACAACCTCTAGGTGGTCTGAAGACCTGAGGACTTCAATACCTCCCAACTCTCATATTCTCAATAGTTTTCTAGAAAAGCCCATCACCAATAACCTATAAAGATGGGGCATAACTTATAAAGATGATAGCAACTAAAATGGAGAAATCAATGACATAAAATGTTTATTTCTTCTCTTGATTAAATGACAGATACCCCAATCTCCAGGCATCAGATGTTATTACTACTTCCATTCTCTGCATTTTGAGAAAGCCTCTACAGAAATTCTCAAAGGAATGGGTAAAGACGGGTAAAGACACGAGTATTTTTAACTACATACACTTTAATTTTTTTTTTTTTTTTGGATTTAAAAGGCTTAGGAGGATTTGGGTTGTATCCAAACTGAAAAAATAAAAATAGGTTAAGTACATGAGGAGCCAGAATAAATTAATATAGTGAGTGAAAGCGGATGGTACATTCCCACACTCATGAAGATAAGAGTAGATGTGACACTGAAGTATGACTTGTCTTCTAACCTGTTTGACTTGATTTGGTTACATATGATTCAGAAAGTAGAGCAGTAGGTAAACACAAGAATTAAAATTGTCAAAACTACTGACATTTTCCTACAAAATAATTACATGGGCAGAAACGATCGTTGTGACTGCAGTGAAACTCAACTGCAGAACAAAGAGGGAACTGAGATTATTGGAAATTCTTAAGACTATAGCTGGTCTAGGTCAATATACAGATATTCAGCAAGATTTTCTATTGTGTAACAACTAAGCCTATACAACAATGGACAAGCTTTGTGATTCAGAACTTTCATTCATTTAATCAGAATGATATTGTCAGCCCTTGGTTTTATAAAGTAAATGAAACTGAAAAGTAAGTTTGTCATCCTACTAAAATGCAAGCTTAGGAAGAAATAAGTATTTAAGAAAGGGTCAAATCCTTCACTATTACCTCCCCTCCTACATACAAAAAAGGCCAGGTCCTTTTTACTGACTTGAATTGTTTACTGCCCACCTGTTGACACAAGCCCCCCCCCCCCTTTTTTTTAAGATGGAGTTTCACTCTTGTCGCCCAGGCTGGAGTACAGTGGTGTGATCTTGGCTCACTGAAACCTGCGCCTCTCGAGTTCAAGCGATTCTCCCGCCTCAGCCTCCTGAGTAGCTGGGATTACAGGCGCCCGCCACCACGCCCGGCTAATTTTTTGTGTTTTTACTAGAGACGGGGTTTCACCATGTTGGGCAGGCTGGTCCCGAACTCCTGACTGCAGGCAATCCACCCGCCTCAGCCTCCCAAACTGCTTACAGGCATGAGTCACCACGCCCAGCAACATATACCCTTTAAGAAGGGGTTTTCTCCAGTACACATAGAACAGTGTTAAGAGATAATATGCCCGGAGTCTTATCTTGAACTTAGATTCTATGAAAAGACTCAGTTTTCTAATGTAGAGGTGTGAAATCTGCAAAGCTGTCAGCTACTTGTGCAGGACATTCGGGACATGACACCATGCCCAATAAGACACTAAGTCGAGATTTCATAAGCCCTCTACCTGATCCTAGCCTATTTTAAGGATTGTGTCCTAAACTAACTTTGACCTTTTCCCATCCCCATTTTCAGAGCACTAGAAGTGACTAGTTCCCCAGGGCTGTCCACACCTTCAACTTCAAGTCCACTTTGGATAACTTCTAAATGTAGTCTTGAGAGTTTGAGGCTAAAACTGTGAACAGCAAACTGGCTGTCCTGAATGAGCAATCCTTGTAATCATTTTGTACATCCCAAGAAATAAAGCTTAATACTGGGATAGAAATGGGAAGAAAGTTACATCAATGACGAACAGGTTGAAAGAAAGCGCTTCTAGTATTATTAAACAAATTTGTAGTACAGTGCTAAAATATGGAGGAAGATAAAAAGACAGACAAAAATTAACTTATAGGGATAGGTCTGAATGCTGAAAACCAAGACAGATAATAGGCAAGGTTGTATCATCCTGGAAAATACCAAAAAATACTTTAAAATAATACCACAAGGTAAGAGAGGTTCAGATTTTTAAAGTGAATGAGTAAAATGAAAGAAACATTAACCCAGAAGCAAAAAAGGAAAAGAAAAAAAGAAAAAAACTGGAAACAACATAATAATTCTATTTCCTGATAGGTTGAGCAAAGAACTACGCAATCTCCAAAAGTGGTGTAAAGTATCCAGTCCAAAGCAAATAAAGTACAGGCTGAAGACTGGCCAGAATGGGAAGAGAATGCAAGGTCTTTCTCAGGCATTCTCTGGATCCCAGGAAAATCAGATACAGAAAAGGTTAGCAGATAACCTATAAGCTAACAAAATAGAAGAGAAGACAGTACATAGATACGGGAAATGAAGCACTTACCTCCCAAGGCAGTGAGTGACTCCTTGATATGTATGATTGATAAGTAGAGTAGAATACACATATGGCGCACAGCCCATAGGACTGGGGAAGGTGCAGAATCACGTCTTGCAAGCACATTGCAGCACTCTACCTTCTGACTTTGAAGCAGGGGAAGTTCCATAGCTTAGTCCCAACAGAGTTCCACCCCATGGGAGAAGAGCTGAACACACTGCCAGAAAACACGTAGCATCCTTACAGGGATGAAGGGGTCATGCAAAAGAAGGAGACTACTGGACGAGATCCAGAGATGAGTGTATCTCTCCATTCTAAAACAGCTGTCTGGAAGATCTATCAATAAACCACATGGAGCACTGGCCTCCAGCCAAACCAGCAATCCAATTATGAAGTAGACAGCAACACTTGGAGATCAACACATCGCCCAACAAACAGAAAACCTAACTCCTATCTTAAGACCAACCTTGTTGTCACTTTAGGCAGCCTTCATGGGAGTCCCCTATCTCTAATGAATTAGATATCCCTCTACTGGGCTCTGCTCCTGAGAGCTCCTGCATGACAGGGTTCTTCCACTGTATCAAAATCCAAATCAGTTTGTGTACATTATCAGTCCCTATCAGAGTAAGAGCTCCTTGAGGGCAGGGGCTTTATCCCCTCATTTTTAAACCATCACTACCACCACTGGGATGAATATTAAATAAAGGGAGAAAGGGAAGAAAAGATAGAGAAAGGATTGGGGGTGAAGGGGTGGGCAGGGGAAAGAAGAGAGTGAGGATGGATTTGCTACAGGTTAGAAAGATGTGTGATAACAAAGTTAGCGCCACCTGCCTAATATTTTAGACTGATCCTATATATGTTTTAAAAACCTTTTCCTGGCCGGGCGCGGTGGCTCAAGCCTGTAATCCCAGCACTTTGGGAGGCCGAGACGGGCGGATCACGAG
>NW_012118376.1:11416559-11471914 GCF_000951035.1 Colobus angolensis palliatus
AAAAAAAAAAAAAAAAACCTTTTCTGTTAGGCCTTCTCTGCCTCTATGTGCCACAAAACTTTGTGTCTATCCTGGGGCTCATCACACTCCATTGCTACCAATAGAACAAGTTTCAGTGTGTACTGTAGAAATTAGCAGAAAAAAAAAAAAAAAAAAAAAAAAACCTTTTCCTGTCTATTTCAATTTCAGTTTCATGGGTTCATGAGTCCATTCCATTATCTATATAAGCTATACCTATTAGGCAGGTCTATTGTTTCAAATTTCAATATCTCAGCAGAGACCACGATAGGTAACGAATTGCGTTTAAGCATAAATATACAACTAGTTGTGTACGAAGTGCTAAATGCTTTTTGATGGTAACAGTGAACCCCAGTTACTAATAATTGCATTAGATACTCAATCTGGAATTAACTTCACGGACAAGGTGCTTCTTGATTCAGAAGCTTGGGTCTAAGGTGCATCATTTCTTATACAGCTCTTGAGCATGAATTATAGTGCAATTATAAGAAGTGTCAATTTGGTTTAAGTGGGTCAGCATGGTTATATTTAGCCCTTTAGTAGCTGACACTAAGACCTTTCAGTAATTTAAGATTAAGGTTAATTTATCTGTTCTTCTTTTCTTGAATATTTTTTCCAGATCATACATCTAAAGTTATGGAAAATTATGCCATTAAAATGAGAAGTATGAGTTTTCATCAAAGTACCATACAGGGAGCATATAGAGAGGTAGAAATCACATGCTTGTGTAACAATCGGAATTTCCTTCCATTGCTAAGATCAATTCCAATTATTCCACACATCAGAAGATAGTATGTCAGGGAGGACATGAAGTTATTTAGTCAAGGAGTTCTATTAAGTTATATCACTTCTACACCAACAAAAAGGTTAAAAGAAATGTTAATTCATAGGGGCATAAATATAATGTCAGGCTTGACAAGAGTTAACTCTTACTAGTTATCATAAAATGTAATTAAAACATCAATCAGGCTGGGCACGGTGGCTCACACTTATAATCCCAGCACTTTCGGAGGCAGAGGCAGGTGGTGCCTCTGAGGTCAGGAGTTCAAAACCAGTCTGGCCAACATGGCGAAACCCCGTCTCTACTAAAAATACAAAAAATTAGCATGGTGGCAGGTGCCTGTAATCCCAGCTAGCTGGGAGGCTGAGACAGGAGAATTGCTTGAACACAGGAGATGGAGGTTGCAGTGAGCCAAGATCACGCCACTGCACTCCAGCCTGGGCAACAGAGCGAAACTCTATCTCAAAAAAAAAAAAAGAAAAGAAAAAGAAAAAAAACCACATCAATTAGGTATCAATTTTACCTGTTTCACTGGTAAAGATTAAAAAAGGATAATACTCAATGTTGGTGAGGGCATGGGAAAGATAAGTACTCTCTACTAACTTTCTGGAAAGCAATTTGGAGAATGAAAACATATACACACATAGACCCATATATGGTCACATACATATATATACATGTAGTAGACACATATATATATGTGTCCAAACACATATATAAATGTATGTGTCCACATATACACATACATATAATATATACACACATATATTTGAATTATAATTTCATATGCAAAATTTATACAAAAGATACAATCAAGTATGCACGCAAAGATTTGTGGATATGGAAAGTAATCTCAGAATTGCTTATAATAGCATAATATTGGGGAAAAAGCCAAAGGTACAAGACAAGGGCAATTGTTAATAAGTCCTAAAGCAGTCACAAAATAGAATTTTAGAAAACCAGTAAAGAATTAGAATTACAGTATGCTGAATAATAGATTCCAAAGATACCCAGGTTTTAATCTCTGGAACCTGTGAATATGTTACCTTACATAGCATGAAGAGTTTTGCAGATGGAATTAAGAATCTTGCGGAGATCATCCTAGGATATCCAGGTGGGCCTTAATATAATCACAAGTGTCTCTATGAAAGTGAGGCAGAGGGATATTTGAAGAAGGCAGCAATGTGGCACTGAAACGGGATGGTAGGCTGCTGGGCCTGAAGATGGAGGAAGGGGCCAAGAGCCAAAAAATGCAAGGAATGCAGCTCTAGGAGCTGGAGAAGGCAGGGAAACAGATTCCACCTCATTGCTTCTAGTGGGAGCTCAGCCCACTTGACACCTCGATTTCAGCACAGGGAAACTGATTTCAGACTTCTGACCTTTAAAATTCTAAGAGAATAAATAAATATAAGCTAGTTTTAAGCTAGTTTGTTATAATTTGTTATAGTAACCAGAGGAAACTAAAACAATTTTTTTTTTTTTTTTTTGAGGTGGGGTTTCGCTCTTGTTGCCCAAGCTGGAGTGCAATGGCGTGATCTCCGGCTCACTGCAACCTCCACTTCCCAGGTTCAAGTGATTCTCCTGCCTCAGCCTCCTGAGTAGCTGGGATTACAGGTATGTGCCACCATACCCAGCTAATTTTGTATTTTTAGTAGAGACAGGGTTTCTCCATGTTGGTCAGGCTGGTCTCAAACTCCCAACCTCAGGTGATCCGCCCAAGTAGCTGGGGTTACAGGTGCCTGCCACCATGCCCAGCTAGTTTTTTGTATTTTTAGTAGAGACGGGATTTGAGTATGCTGGCCAGGCTGGTCTCAAACTCCTGACCTCAGGTGATCCACCCACCTCTGCCTCCCAAAGAGCTGGGATTATAGGCTTGAGCCACCACTCCCGGCCAACAAAGTATTTTTAATGAACATCTACAAGTACAGAATTATGATTGATTCCTTTTTTATACTTTTTTTTTTTTTACAAGTCTGTGTACGTGTGTGTGTGTGTGTGTGTAAGTGTGTGTGTGTTGAGAGAGCATCTTGCTGTGTTTCTCAGGCTGGAGTGCAGTGGTGAAATCACGGCTCACTGCAAGCTCCAACTCCAGGGCTCATGCAATTCTCCTGTCTCAGCCTCCCAAAGTGTTGGGATTACACATGTGAGCCACTGTGCTGTGCCTAGGTTGTTTTAAATTTAAAAAATCTTCGGCTGGGCACAGTGTCTCATGCCTGTAATCACAGCACTTTGGGAGGCCAAGGCAGCTGGATTACTTGAGGTCAGGAGTTTGAGATCATCCTGGCCAACATGGTGAAGCCCCGTCTCTGCTAAAAATACAAAAATTAGCCGGGCATGGCGGTGCGCGCCTGTATTCCCAGCTACTTGGGAGGCTGCAGCAGGAGAATCACTTGAACCCGGAGGTGGAGTTTGCAGTGAGTCAAGATCATACCACTGCACTCCAGCCTGGGAGACAGAGAGAGACTCCATCTCAAAAACAAACAAAACAAAGAAATTTCTGATTTCCAGGAGCCACACATTTGACAGTCCTATTATCATGACCTGAAAGTTCAAGTTTCTGAGAATTTTAGAATACTTTGAAGAATTTATAAACTTAAGAAACAATACACACTTTTACTCTAGTATTTTCATAAAATTTGATTGATATTTTTCACACACTAAATAATGCATATGTATTAATAAAAGATCTATAAGTCTTGGAAATAAATACTAAAATTGCTTTTAAAAATAAGTCTTTTCTACTCCCAGGAATTTTATAATATGAAAATGAAAAAAAATCTCTGTTTTCTAGATATAAATCTTTACTACCTTATCTATGGCAACTGGGCAAACAGGTATTTTCAAAGCTGACTGGGCTTTAAATCCATGCAGGGCTTTGCTTTTGTTTGAATATATGTGTCATTATTTGTAGACTGGTGAGGCTGTGCATTTATGTGAACAGTTTTGAATTCCAGACCTGCTTCCCTCTGTCGTGTTGTACAATGAAAGCTTTCTTTCACTGTTCAAAAAAAAAAAATGAACTCTTGAGAAGCAAACTTACTTTTAACATTATCAAGACATGTATATAATAAAAAATGATGCTCTGCATTTCAAAGAATTAAATAACTATAATTTGGGATTACTTCCTCCTTTCTCCAAAACACACAAACTTGTTATTTCCCATGAGACTAGATAATTCAGCTTTAACTGTCTTTATATAGTTAGACTGAGAGTACTGAAAGGTAAAGACGACGTTTCTGCTGCCAACCACAGAAATATTCTTGTATTCAATGTACTGTCATACATGTTATAGAAGACAACTGTATTAAAGTTCCTGGTGATCAAAAAACTTTCAAAGAGAAGTTACTCCAGTTAATAGGAATGAGAACAACAGCCAGTCAAGTCACCCAATATAGTGACAGGTGAGTGATGAATGAATGAATGTGAAACAAGAATTGTCTTTACAAGTAGCTTTTAGGAAATGAAGTACATACAGAATTAAGAATGCTCATATATGAAGGAGAAGGAAAAACAAGGCCAGATGACATGTACACAGCAGCAATAGAAAACTGAAAAGAAAAGCAAATCCCCTTTAAAAGTGGCTGAAAAATACACTAGATTGGAAAATTGGAAAATAAAAGAAAATTGGGTACGAGTTTTCGCTCCATATAAAATGATAAAGGAACAATAGATTTTCATGTCTTCTCCTCACTTCCCATGACTCTGGTCATGGCTTCCGCGATCTCTTGTGTAGATTAATGCAGTACCGTTCCTTCCTCTTGGTGCTCGTCACTGTCAATGTGAAACCATTCTTCCGAAACTGCTCAGCTCAAACAGGTGCACGCAGTCATATCACTCTCCCATGTAACAAAGTTGAATGGGTCCCCATTGTTCTACAGCAATGTTTCTCCACACATGGTTTCTGTCTTACCATCATTGAATCATCTGGAATGCTTGTTAGAAATGCAGATTTTGGAGGGGGGGGGCGTCTTTTGCACACCCATTGATTCTGTAATTCTGGAAGTACAGCCCAGAAATCTGCATTCTACTAAAATGTCCAGGTGATTCTTAAAGTTTGAGAGGTACTCCACCAAAATATCAAATCTCTTTTAATGGAATATTTTATGCTATAATCCCTTGTTATTTCTCCTGCCTCATCCCTTAACATGTGCCCTCTGTTGTTTATGTACCTGTCAGAAATACCGAATTACTTTAAGCTCCTCAGACACTGTAAGCTCTGCCACACCTCACTGCCTTTGCATATCCTGTTCCCTCTTCCTAGAATTTCCAGCTCCTCTGCCTGGAAACCAGGACATCTTTCAAGCATAAGCTGTAAGGTCACCTCTCCAGCAAAGTGGTCCTGACTTTTTCCTGCAGACATAAATGGTTTTTCTCCTGGCTCCCCAATGACTTTTATTCATATGCGTGTCTCTTTTATATCAGTCATTCCACTGCAGTACAATTATGTCTTTACAGGTCTAATTCCCTACTATGCTTAAAGCTCTCCAAGTACAAGGACAGTTTTAGTTTTATTCATCTGTGTAGGTCTCAGAGTACACACCAGACACTCAGCTGAATGAACGGTTGCACACACATTTTTTCTAAGGTTAATTAAAAACAAAAACAGTTATTTTTCTATTTTTCCAACTTCTACAGATAAGCCCTAAGGGATGCTTCCAGAATCAGGTTGCTGTTGTCAATTGGCTGGATGATTTTTCTTTTAAAGCACTGCCATTATTGACAATCTTCGTAATGAGTAATAAAATGATCAATAAAAAGTCCAGGATATTCAGGCATATTTAAAAGGTTTATTAATAAATAATCCAAGCACCACTATTGGGTTTTTACTTTCCTTCCCAATAAGTACGGCTGAAGTAAAGTGTTATTTTGTCTCCTCTAAAAAGATGAATAAAAACAGGAACTTGAGCAGGGTGACCTTTTTCCAAGGTAGAAACTCAATCCTGCTGGAAACATGATCAACACATACAGCCATAGCAGAGAACAGATGAGAATCAAGAGTGCTACACCAACAGTGCTCAAGGTTTGCAATCTGCTGGCCACCACCTCACAGTATGGGGCTCCTGGCTCAGAAATGTCAGCTTACACAGTGAAACCTTCCGTCACACTTAGGAGGAGTTACAAAGTTGAACAGACTTCAGATCAGCTCATCTGAGTAATGTTTCACAATCGGCTCCCTCTGTTCATCTCCTCCCCTAGCACACTTCTTCCTCTTTCACAACTGCCCTTTCCTACATCTTATTCTTGCCTGTATTGCACAGACAATCTCACCTAAGGCTTTAGATGAGACTGATAACTAACAAGTAATGTTTAGTTGATAACGTAGAAGATGTGACCATCTAGCTGGCTTTACAGTTTAGAAACTTTTAGATGAAAATACAAGATAAAGGTGATGGGGAGAGTCCGCCCATGACTTTGGAAGTCTGAGTTTTCTGAGTTTAGTAGGTGACGCTGCCCATCAGAATTTAGAGACAGGCTTCCCAAGGAGTGGTAGCCATCACTCCATCTCCCTATTTATTTTCATTGGAGAAAACCAGAAGTGAAGATGCGAAACACTGAAAAGGACATCAGTCCTTGATATAGACACTATCTCTTTTATTTTCCTCATAGTTATCAAGAGTAGATGACTTATTTACTAATTATGCAGACACCAAAAATGATCATTATGAAGATTATATAGCAGCATGGTAATATGTTACATGAAAAAAAAACAGAAAAAAGTGCACCTGTGTTATGAGTGCAATCATAAAGTCATGTATGCATACAGAAAAAGATTTGTAGGCATCACGGAAAACTGAAAACAGTTCATCCTACGTGATTTATTATTTATTTCTGCTATCACTGTTTTAATATATATTAAATCACATCATATATTTTGAGAGTGATTTACAAATCTTTAGTGACTTGCTCCACGACTATATCCGTCTGCCTTGCTGCCAACTCATCTTCCCTGAAGGAACCACAGCTACCTTCAAATAACACTGCTTGATGCAAAACACACAGAAAAAAGCAGTAAGGCCCAGGCTGTCTCTGGTGAGGGCTCACAGAGGCACATCCTTCAATCATTCAAAAATCCTAAACTGTAAACTGCCTGGGGCTAAATGATAAACATAACCACATTTAACATCTAGAGTGGCATCAGATACTGCCAGAGTCCTTTCTTTCCCCTTTCAAAATAATCATTTTTATATTTATCCTTTGTATCTAGTGCTATAGCTTCAGAAACATTACTGCAGAAATCATGGCTCAGAAAGATCCATCCAGTGATTTTGTCCCAGAAACAGGATTAGATATACTTCAGAGAGCTGCCAGGTATCTGTAAAGTACCTAAAACTTGAGGTATTGTCTGTTACTTTCAGCTTTATTGGGGAGTGAAGCCTGCTGCACATAATGGAGAACACTGGCCCAGTCACTCAAATCACAAAGGCTATTTCATATGTGCTTTAAAGATATAAGACAGGTAATATTCTGGGTGAGTCTAATACTCCTCTGTCAACACGGGACCCAGGGGCTATGCCCATGATATAACATGTAAATATCCAAACAAGGGCAATTTTCGAGGAGAAACAAAAAAGAACTCTTGGTGGCATTTCCTAAATATGAGCCATGCCAAAACTACTGAATTTTTTCAACTTGCTACTCTCCAAGGGAAGCAAATGAAAGAACAAGTGGGAAACAGTGAAGAAATGAATAGACCAGAATCTGCAAACCAGCCAGCCAGTTTTTATAGTTGCAAAGTAGCAGAAGACTGTTTCATGCCTGTAGTCTCTGCAACATCCCTTCTCTCAACCCACTGATACTTCAGAGCAGTTTAGGACACAATTTCTTCTTTGAGTGAGGTAGCAATTTAAGGTCCTAAATTTCAGAGTCACTATTTTTGAGAAGCTTTCACTCAAATAATTCTGAACCTATTTTTTTATCCAAAGAATCAGCATTTCAATAGGGAATAACTAAATTCATAACTATTTCTCTAAGAAATAGTCCAACAAATAAAATAATATCTGTTTCTCCAAAGAAATCACATGTACTCTAATCTGTCAGATTCCAGGAAACTCTAGAAGAGATTTATACCTAGAAGCTTACAAGTCAAGTAACTTAAGAAAAAGTCTCATAGAGAAACATGACCAAGTAAGTTTATTAACAACTGAGACAAGTAATACAGAATGCTCATATGACTCTTTAAATTTCAATATAAACTAATAGGATTTTTTGTGATGGGGAGACAAGGCCTCTGTCTCCCAGGCTGGAGTTCAGTGGCATAATCATAGCTTGCTGCAGCCTCGATCTCCCTGGCTTAAGCAATCTTCCCACCTCAGCCTCCCTAGTAGCTGGGACCACAGGCATATGCCACCACATCTGATTAATTTTAAAAAATTCTACGTAGAGACGAGGTCTCTCTATGTTTTCCTAGGGTGGTCTTGAACTCCTGGGCTCAAGTGATCCTCCTGCCTCAGTCTCCCAAAGTGTCGGGATTACGGGTGTGAGCCACCATACCCAACCTAGACTATATTTCTGAGGTTTATTACTGATTTCCAAACAAAATCAATAGTTTCTAAGGCCATGTACACTTTTAAAGAGGTCTTTAAAAGAAAACAAGCATGAATAATAGAAATCCATTGACAATTCATAAATTTTATTTTATGAAATTAACTTCTTACCACACTGACTCTTCCATAGATCTGTCAACAGCTGGCAAATTCTAAGTCTCAATCCTCTGTGTCTCCCTATGAAACCTGTGAAGGCTTGCTGGAGAGCACAGAAACGCCCTAAGGTGGAGATCAAGAATAAAGCTACATAAGCACATTTCTCAGCTCATTTATTTATGTGTCTGGTCTCCCAACATTCTGCCATTGATTACAAATTTAAAAATTTAAAGAATATGAGGATGAAATAAAAATCCTTTAAAACAGAGATTCAAGATAGTCTAAAATTCCTTTATATTTTTACTAAATAAAACTACCATATTTTATATATTCTAGAAAAATGTTTTATTCTTCTTGAGTTGTAAAGAATTTTTGCTTAGTGTGACTGTGTTGTTTATTGAAAATTTTTGGAAACTCCCTAAAGTTTATCCAAAACTGTATTTCTTTCTGTAAGGGAGCTGATTTCAAAATGTCAGTGGGGAAAAAATTATGCTTCACCACATTCACAGAGTTCTGCTTGTTTGCAGATAGGGGTTTTGATCAAAGCAACAGACCTGCATTCCTGCTGTGCCTCCATTCCTGAATACCACAGACTCTGCCCAGTTTGCTGGAATGAATTCTGAGCTGCCACATGCCTCAGTGAGACAGTGAAAACTTCAACTCATCAATGACTGGGTCAAACCACTCTGAAGACAAGCAGCTCTCCCAGGTGCTCAACACTAGGACTGTTTCTGAAGCCTTGATGAGAATAACTGGCTTCCTGAAGGGAAAGTAAGGAGCCTAAACCCGATTACGAGCAAGGAAGTACAAGGAGAGGCAGGTGGAGTTTGAAAATCCTTCTGTGGATCCTAGAGAAGAGGCAGGATCCAAGGCCATTTAACAACGTCAAGGTCCTAGAAACTCTTACCTTTGGAAGCCCCATCTGACATATTGTCAAACAAATTAAAACACACCAACACCCCACATGATCTTTTTTTCCTGTAAAATATAACTATTTTATATTTTCGCTTCGTATCTCAGTAATCCTCACACACACTTGGGAATTATCATGAAGTACAAAGATCTAAAATAGAAATTGTTTTCAAATGCAGCGTTTTTGTGAGCATTAAATTTAACAATTATTGAAGTTGATATATTATGTTTACAAATATGTCTTATTTCCCTGAATAAAGCTGTAAGCCACAACCTGATTCTAGAAACGTTAAAATGGGAACAATGTATGTGTTCATAGGTAAATTACGGTATAAATTTTGATTCTACAGTTTTCTTGTTGTGGTTTTCAACCAAAATCTCTCTCTTCTTTGTAGACTCAAACTTGTCAAAATTCTGTGAATGTCTCTTCGTGCTTGAGAAACTGGGTGTAAGTGGAAAGGCAGTATTGTACAGTGCTTGAGAACTTAAATCCTGGAGCCACCGCCCATGTTTTTAACTACAATATCAGTAGTTTCTAGTTCTGTGATCTTGGATAAGTTACTTAACCTCTAAGTACCTTAGTTTCCTATTCTGTAAAATGGGAATAATAGTACTTACCTCATGGGACTGTTGCTAGGATAGTTAGTATTTTTAAAGTATTTAAAACAGTGTCTGATATTCCAGAAATGTTAGTCATGTTACTGTTATTTTATACCTAACAGATAAAATAGTTCTGGAAGAATCACTCACTTCCCCTAACAAAGCGGCTCACCCATTGGAAGCTGTCTTGAAGGAACGGAATGAACCCCAAATTTCAGGCAGTTATATCCACATACCAAGCCCTGGTCCAATATCCTTAATTTTACCTTTTCCTTCCCAAAGTTTCTTCTCTAAAAGAGGAAGAAGGGTAATCCCAATGCTTAGAATAACCCCCTTCAGGTTAAAGGTCAGTGACAGAATCAGAGAGACTAAGCACCTTTTCTTTACCCAGAATAAATACTAGAGTCTCTTCCCTCTAGTGGCTGAAGTATACAATTACAACGCCCCCAGCCGACTGCATTCTTAGGGTCTGTTGTAATGGAAATAATTCAGAGGATGGTAAACTTAAGTGAAAAGTCAGCTTTTGGCCAGTGGAGAACTAGGCACAAAACAACAAACCATTGAGTTGTTCTTTTTTTTTTAATAAAGCAATATTAAACATTTGCACAGTGTCATAATTATTAACCTTAGCATCACAAAAAGAGCAACTTTAATTAAATGCAACCACTTTGTAACTGTTTCATAGTTCCATGTCCTAACTATAGTCAGTGTAATCCTAACTATAGTCAGTGTAATCCACATAATAAATAGCTTTTTGTTTCCCTAAGTTTTTTAATGGATGGCTCATTAGTTTACATAATCATCCCTAAAACTAGGACAGCACTAGCATTGTCACTCTGCAGTAAAATATTAATCCTACCAAGCCAAATATTTGACATGATCTGTAGGGCTTGAAATATTTTCCTTAAACCATTAACTTCTCAGTGGTAATAGGCAGACAAAATAAAGAGATAGAAAAACACATTTGTTCAGTACAGTTTTGTTACATAAGGAACATTTTACAAAGGAAACTGGATTTCCTTTAAGAGTATTGAAATTAAACACCATACTTTAGGGATTATTTCTACAGTCTGTTACTAGAGAAGTTTCTCTGAAGCTGCAGAGCACCTAAAAACAAAGTAGAAAAAGAAATCACAAAAAAAAGAATATTAAAATTATTTTTGAGCAGTTTATGTCCTAAGCCATTTCAGGATAGGCCTCCAGCTCATCTGAAAAGTTCTGATTTTCAAAACACATTGCACATGACTCATCAGCATACTCTATATGCCAGACACTGATGAAGGAGGGTTACACCAAATCAACTCTAAAAGTGTGACTCCTTTTTCGTCTGTAAAGTCACTTAAGAAAGCAAAAACCTGTCACCTTCAAGACACAGAAGAGCTTCCGAAAACAAGGCTCTCGTTTCTTTCACATAAACTTTATGCACACTTATATACATATTTAACTTAAAAAAAACCACAGCTAAAGTATGCCTATTGGAAAAACATTTATTCTTATAAGTACCGCGTGCGCTAACCGATTGCGCCACTGGAGCCACAAAACATTTATTCTTTCAGGCTATTAAATACACAAGCATTGAGAAAGATTCACTCTAACACATGCAACAGCATGAAGAATCTAGTAAGTTTATATAATCTCACACTTCTTTGAGATTTTGAGAGGTAAGAGCATACACGTGTACATGCACATTTGTTTGAAATAAAATATAGACAGGTTTAGCTGGACATGGTGGCTTATGCCTATAATCCTAGCTTCTCAGGTGGCTGAGGTGGGAGCATTGCTTGAGGCCAGGAGGTCAAGATCAGTCTGACCAATATAGCAAGACCCTATCTCTAAAAAATAAAAAATTAGCCAGGCATGGTGATGTGCACCTGTAGTCCCAGCTACTCAGGAGGTGGGAGGATCAACTGAACCCAGGAGTTTGAGGCTGCAGTGAGCTATGATCATGTCACTGCCCTCCAGTCTGAGCAAGAGTGAGACCCTGACTCAAAATAAACAAATAAATATATATATATATTTAAATTTATACATATATATTTTTAATATATGTCTATTTGGAGAGACAGAGAGAAAGTACTAGAAAGGAAAGAATATGAGCTTTGGATATGTTTTATTTAATGTGGTGGCAATTCATTCAAGGGGTGATGTTCTCCCAGCATTTGGACACACAGGGCTAAAAATAAACAGAGAAAAAGACAGAGTGATATGATGCACATTTACGGATTTTCTTTCTAAAATGAAGAGCAAGTATTTCTCTGTGTAAAAACATACCGATCCATACTCTCTACAAAAGTCAAGTCCCGCTTGGGCTCAGTTTCCCTCTCCAGACTCTGCACTTAACGCTTCTTCCTTGCCCTTCCCAGCACTGTGCTCCCCAGGGAACCTGCCCTGCACTCTGCTCCTGCTGTGACCCTGCCCTGCCCTGCCCTGCACAGGATGCCTCGCTAGCTCCTCCTCTCTTCCTCATAGACAACTTTTCATCCTTCTACATCCTGCTGAAACAGAATTAGACAGAATTAATCCCTTTCTTCTGGTCTGTTACTGTACTACAGTTGTTTTTTGTCTGTTTTCCTTGAGGGAAGGTCATGGGTCACCCATCTTGGTAGCACAGCCTCTATTTTGGGATCATTATCGGCAATCAATATATGTTTACAGGATGAATGAGTGGTTCTACACTGTGCTGTCTACATGTAGGTGACTTGAATCTTTTTTAGAAGTAGGTGAGATGCAAGGAATCAATGAAGCTAGGTTTCCCTTGTTGCTGTATCACCTGCTAAAGTTTTCGCTACTATGCTAAATACATTGCCATTTTATTTTTCTAATTCAATGACATAGGAAGCAGCCCCACATACTAAAGTTATTTTTACCTTCTTTGCCTTTGTTCTGATTCCCCTTCCCATCCCATACACCCTTGTTCCACTTACCCCAAAACCTAATCCTTCCTCTAAGCCCAACCTTGTATCTTACCTACTCCAAAGTCTCTTTCAGCTACACAGACACACACAAGCAGGCTACAGGTTAAAGGAAAATAAATAGGTAGGTTATAAAATCATTCCAGGCCTACTACCCAGATAAGGCTGGCACTAAAAATAAACCTGATTTGGTAACAAAGAAGGGAAATACATCAAAAAGGATAGTTCTTCGGTACCTTTCAAAGATCCAGAACTCCAATTTGCCCAGCAGGAAAATCTAGGGCCCCTCAAGCTGCTGACATGTTAAAGGCTTTTGTCTTTTGTCGAACATTTCTTCCAGCACCTGCATTCTACCTTCTACTCACCTACTTCTCCTGAATCCTCTCCAAAATGGTCCTTTAATTCCATGGCCTGTGCACAGATGGGCATAGACCTTTCAGCATCTGGCATTTCATATCCTCCTAATGAAGGATCAGCATCACTCCACACAGGAGACCACTCTCCTGTGTGAAACTCCTCCTTCATTCTGCTTCTTTGAAATCACCTGCCTGGTCTTCCTCCTAATCTCTGGCCATGCCTTCTCCAGATCCTTAGCATGACATTTCAATCTGCAGTCTCAGGAATCTGTCCTGAAGCTACTTCTCACTAGTTGACTTCATCCAGTCCCCTGACCCTGTACACCACCTACTTACCTAAAAGTCCCAAATTTACTTCTCCAGACCTAACTTCTCCTTGGAATTCCAGACTTCACAAGGGTATCATACAAGGATCTCAAATTCAACACAAACAAAACAAAACTTCTAATTTTCTTCCATGATCCTGCTCCCTGCCCTCTCAAGTCTTCCCCACCTGTGTAAACAGAACCATGATCTTCTGTTAGTCCAGTGAAGAGTCTAGGACCCATCCTTGTTTTTGCTGTTTCCCTCAACGTCCCCCGTCCCGCCCCCATTCTCCAACTCATCCCTTGGCAAGCCATACACATTTCCCCTTCAGAGTACAGCCTAAATCCATCTACTTCTCTCCAATTTCACTATTTACCCCGTAGTCCAAAGCAACATTCTCTCTCATTCTAAACTACTTTTTGAGCTCAATCCACCCTCTACACAGAAACCAGGGTAACTTTAGAGAGGCAAATGGATTATGTTATTGCCCTACTTTAAAATATCAAGTGTTTTCTACGTACATATGTAACAAACTCACACATTCTGCACTTATAGCCCGGAACTTAAAATAAAAAAATCAAGTGCTTTCTTTCCATCCTGCTTAAAGGAAAGCCCGATCTCCTTACTCCAACTTATGAAGTCCTGTGGACCTGGCCCTGCCTCTCTGCCCACTCATCCACATGTGTGCCCTGTGCCCACACCACTCTTCTTTAGGTTGCTCCTGCCCTGGGCGGTCTCTTTATTTGTGAGGCTTTTGCTTTGGTTTTCTCATGGCTGTTGCCTTCTGGTCATTTAGTTCCAGCTTGCATTCCACTCCTTCAGGAAGAAAGAAGCCACGGCTCCCCTGTTTTATTTCTCTGCAGCTCACCTGTCACTCTGCAGTGTTTTTCTGGTTTATGTGACATCCTCTTCTCCCAATCCCTGCACCCCACTAGGATATAAGCTCCATGAGAGCAGAGACTTTCTCTATCCTGTCAGTTACTGTATCCCTAAAGCCTAGAACACAGCCTGGCTAGTGGTAGCTTCTCAAAAACACCTGCTGAAATGGATATTGTGTGAATGAACACAGTGCCTCCTCTGTGTTACCGCTAAACACTGTCAGTCAAAATATTTTGAGATGCATGGTCCAGGACTTCTTTCTCCATCCTCCTCTGTTTGAATTGAACAATATTTCACTCTGTAAGCTCCACGATCTGATGTCATAGGTTACATCTTTGTATTCCTTCAGGAGCTCCACCTCTACTAAAGCTTTGTATAAAGTCATAACACTGGCATAAACCCTCTGTTGACAAACCACAACATTACATAATGAAATAACCAAATCACAACATGACATAAGCAAATACCTCTAATCCCTCGTCCTTCCCCTCCTCCTCAGTTTTGTAGCAACTATTTACTAATCATTTCCCCTGTGCCTGGTACTTAATGATCCTCAAACATGGGAAGATTAATTTTAACTTCCCCAATATATAGATGAGAAAACTGGCACTTAAGAGACATTACGCAAATAGCCCCAAGTCCCTTAAAGCAAGTATCATGCAAATGGTAGGTTACAATATCTCACAGGTAGAACCAGGTATATGGAAATAACCTTCTCTTCACCATTAAAGCAGAATCCCAAAGTCTAGCTTCTACCAAAATCATGAAAATGATCAGCTCCAAAGTCACACATACAGATTCTGGAAGAAAGCTAAGGTATGGCCATCTGTGATCATGGAAAAATAGCTCCTCAATGATACGTGGCATTAACTATTGTCTCCAAAACTAAATCAATGCATTGGTTTGACCAGGGATCTCACCCACAAATGCTGTCTGGAGCAGAAACTGACTACTTCTGACATTTCATATCTTCTTAACGAAGAACGTACACATAGGTATGAAGAGCAGAAGAAAAGCTCCGTGACAGCAAAGGGTTGGAACTTTAAACCATGTATCTACCTCCACGAAATGAAGCTAGATACATAGTGAAGGCAATACTCACCCCTTAGCTTCCTAAATAAAAATGTGATATAAATGCTATGTGTTCAATAAAAGCTATAACTCTCTGATGAATGGGGCAGCATTCCTTGATGTCTGTTTCAGTGTAATTCAGATTGATATGAAAACTAAATCCAGCTAGACAATGAACCCTGTATAGTTGTGCAAATTAATCACCAGTGAAAGGGCACCACACTCCAACAGTGGTTGCAGGCTGGCAACCTCCTTCGAACAAATTGCAAATAGGCACTTTAATGAGGGAGAAAATATGAGCTAACGTAACTGTAGTCAAATCAGTTCCTACAGGAGGGAAAGCACATGAACTGATGTGCTGATATCCACCGCCAAAATATCAGCTAGGGAGAACAAAAGGCTGTCAAAGCAAGATGCTGTTACTAAGCCAGACAGCCCAGGGTATGGGCTTAAGCTGCAATATGACATTCTCAAGGGGAACATGAGTTTTGTTTCTAATGT
The DNA here is from genome assembly GCF_000951035.1 of Colobus angolensis palliatus. NCBI lineage: Eukaryota > Metazoa > Chordata > Mammalia > Primates > Cercopithecidae > Colobus > Colobus angolensis. The sequence goes on from NW_012118376.1 coordinate 11,432,536, forward strand.
CAGCTCTTTAAGTGCTTTTTATTGATGTCATTTTGTTAGGATATGCTAGTTCTCCCTGACTACCAATAGGAGATTCTAATAGATTGTCACGTGGCTTCAGAAATATACACTTTAATAAATAAATACTCTTTTATGACATCATTTTCCTAGTTAGGCAGGTCATGGTGTCAAGACACATTCAGATCACTCGATATTACATCTCTAAGTGACCCTCCATGCCAAGTGAGATATTTTACCAAATTGTTATTAGAATCGACTTTAGTCTCCTGAAGTAAGGAAAAATGAAGAAGTTAAAGGAAAGCACACACTCTCAAACACAGGATGCTCATGGTTCAGAATGGGATAAGGCCAATGATGTTAAAAGATAAAAGAACATGTCACCGGCAGAAAGCTGAGATGTGCAAGGCCATTATACAGGAGCAGACCAGATCCTGGCCTTGCCACCTCCTAGTTTGTAAGACTCAGGACAAGTCCACCTCTCTCTGTAAATCCTGACTTCCTCATTTTTAAAATAAGAATCACATCATCAAACAACTCCACCTATTCTACCTAGTCCCACAAAATTGAGGCCTCAAATCATTTTATGGCTGCCTCAAACACAATAAAAAATCATGGGATAAAGTTCAAATAAAAAAAGAGTAAGAATGATCTCATTGGGTTTTTACGAGAATCAAGTAAGAGTTTGTGTGTGAGAAGTGTCCTCAAATTAGAGAGCACTTAACAATTACTGAGCCAATTGATCTTGGCAGAGACACTGAGTTTTTAATGCTCCTCCAGAAGCAATACTACTCTACAGCCCTCAGAATCAAAGTGGGTCAGAGCCTCTCTTGAAAAATGAAATCTCAAATTTAAATGGGGCAAAAATAAGCTTGGCCCTAGTCTGCATTCCCTCTCAAAAACCCAAATCTGTTTATAGGGCTATGAAATCCATGTTCTCCAAGAACAACAAACTAAGGATGTCTTTAGAAGCATCTGAAGCTTCTGGCCAATTTCTGACAAAATAAATTCAATGCAACTCTGCCAGTTTCTGAACGCAATTTCCATTGGCAAATCCCTGGCGCAGGTGCTGCCATCCCCACCCCCATCCCTCCATCACCACAGTAAATACCGCGGATTGATTATACAGTTTTCAGCCACTAAGTCCCAGACGGAGCCTCAGAATCTTTCTCAACACAAACTTCTGAGTGGATGTCGTCAGAAAATATCTATTATTAGCCATTCCTAAAGTAGAGAAATGAACAATTGACTGCATAGTCCAAAGCCTTTCCAAAACAAAATTGCTATTTTGAGCTGATAATTTCCAATACATAAAAACATTATTAAATAGCTGTATTCATCAGATCAATATATTCAGCTATTCTAGGTAACATTTTGCAAAAAAATTCCCACTTGTAGGCTTAAAAATAAGTGATGCCACTCAAAGTCACATGTTTTAGCATATTATGAGGTAAATGGAAAAGGTACAGGATTACAAACTTTTGACTTTAAAATTTCTATGCCCAAACGATCTCTCCCATACTCCCCTGTGCAGAGCTTTGGAGTCTCAGTTCAGCACTAGTTTTTCTTTAGCATAGTCTTTACTCTTTCACGAGAAAAAAAATATCCTGATCAGCAAACATCCCTGCAGTTTGCTTCCTTGGGTAAGAGGGGGAAGCGTGTTACTGTCAGGCCTCAGGCTCTTCACCAGCATCAAAAGCAGAAGACTCTCTTCTTGACTGCCCCAGAATACCTACACTTTCCAGGCCCAGCCGGAACATTTATTCTAAAACTAAAGACTCCTTGGAAATGATCGAAATTAGGTGGAGAAAAGTGACAACTGAAAGGCAAAGAGACACGCTATGCAAATGTATCTCTGAGTTCTGGCCCTAGATGAATTAGATCACTGCTGGGAAGCAATATTCTTGCAACAAATACAGAACTTACAACATTCTTTGTTGAACCATACTAAAAAGGACTCGTTTAAAATATATTTTCACCCTTTCTGATGAATTGAGGTCATTAGCCATTTCGTGAAAGACTTCTTGTAAAATTCCACATGAGGACAAGTCATAGAGCTCCAAAGCCACACATGTTTTCTTCAGTCTGTTTCCCTTTAAGCTTTGACTACTAGGAAACTAAGTTAAATTCAGACCTCAATTAGATTAGTTATCTTACTCAAGTGCCACATAAAAGTATCTTAGAGTTTGAGTACTTGCTTATCATTTTTAACTAATTTCGCATGTATGTTTTTGTTGTAAACTACCTTAAATCCTTTTCAAAGGAGGTAGGTATAAGTGGCGAACATACAGCCAAGTGTGAGGTGTTGTCATGCATCTAGCATTGTGGCTGCAGCTGGCTCTACTTACCAGGCCATCCTTGACCCTTGGGGGACTTATCTCTGGCCAGATATGTACATTTCAGCCACTGCAAGAGACAGTAAATTTCATCTACTCCCCACAACCCAGCTATTCAGAACTGATAAAACATTTCTTTATATCCAAACAGAATTTTGCATCCAGCAAGTAGCTTGAAGTTAGGAAGGCATATATTCTTCCTCAGATAACTTCTGCGCACCAAAAATCTTGCAATAATAGTGGTGCCTGACAATGATTTTCCCCTGACAAATTAAAGATGACATCATTCAGAATTGTTCTGCAAAACTTGGTCAGATCCATAACAACTGTCTATACTCGTAAATAGGCAGACAGTTCTGAGTTAAATGTATTCTATACATATGTGAACTACACACTTAATGACTGTGAGCCATGGGGCTAAAAGAGCTCCAATAACCATTGCTTCTCACAAAGTTCAATGACATTTTCTAATATATATAGAATACCTGCAAGGTGGACAAATTATTGCCTGAAATTTCAGTATCTGGAGTGTGAAAGGACCTCAAAAGCAAGCTCATTTGGTCTCTTGACAGCTGGTTTGATGTATTAATGACATTCAATTCCAGCAGCCCAATCCTAGTAGTAGAAAGAACAAACAAATGTGTCCCTGCCCCCACAACCAAGGATCATTCTCTAGCTTCTGGGGCATCTCTAGTGGATCTGGAGGGTGAACCCAAATTGGACCTTAAGGCCATTCAAGTGTTTCTCCAAAGCAGAACACCAGGCTTACTTCCTAGTTAACTGAACTCAAGAAATCTCAGTTGTAGGTTGCAGCTGAACATGCTTCCCCAAACTAATCACTATATATTTTTTCTGAGTCCACACCTAAACCACAGGAAAGAGGAGCAAGGCGGATTTTGCAGAGCATCTGCCCCCACTACTCGCAATTTTAAAGAGGCCTCAGTGTCTCGATTAACACCTCGTACACCTTCATCTACATTATATATGAAGTTCTGAACATTCTCCCTGGGGTGCATCTCCAACTGAAAAAGAAAATCTACTTTGAAACTTCAAAGAAGCAGGGAATGGAAATAAAAATGCTTTTGGAGACAGGATGATCACTGGGTTCTAGGTTCTGAGTTCGAATCCTCTATAGTTGCCAGTATTTTCTAAGATGTCACTGGAATGCACAAACCTATACACAGAACTGACAAAAAAAAATAAAAAAAAAAACTACATTTTATGCCAAAGCCTTTCGATTCTGTTTTCACAAAAGAATACAGAATCAAATGACATTTCATTTATTTCTGTAACTGTAGTCATATATAATCTTTTTTCCTTTTGGAAAGAAACAACAGGCAATGTAAACTCAAGAGCAGAACTTGATGTGGACATCAAGGTGAGGAACAGCGACTCATGCCTGAGAAGCTATTATGAGGGATTTATGGGTCTAAACACTGACAATAGACTGAATAAACAAGATCACGCATAGGGGCAGAAGGTTCCTGCCCCCGCCCCCCGCAAATGTGTACAGCTGCTGTTCTGATCAATAAAATAAAATTTAAAAAAGTAAATGCTCTGAGGTTGCAGTCATTTTCTGCTTTTTCTACTTTCTCAATCAAGAGATCATGTGGGGTGTTCTAAAAATGTCTGATAGCCAGGCGTGGTGGCTCACTCCTGTAATCCCAGCACTTTGGGAGGCTGAAGCGGGCAGATCACCTGAGGTTGGGAGTTTGAGACCAGCCTGACAAACATGGAGAAACACCGTCTCTACTAAAAATACAAAATTAGCCAGGCATGGTAGCGCATGCCTGTAACCCCAGCTACTAGGGAGGCTGGGGCAGGAGAATCACTTGAACCCAGGAGGCGGAGATTACAGTGAGCGGAGATCGCACCATTGCACTCCAGTCTGGGCAAAAAGAGTGAAACTCTGTCTCAAAAAAAAAGTCTGATAATAGAAAGGATCCTCATATTCATGAAGGTGAGACTGTCTATATCAGCCCTGATGCTGACCCTATACCCCAATGCCACAGAGATCTGTAGCTTGGTTTAAAGCTCTTGGCCTGCCACTCTCTACATGATGTCTATACAATTTAGTTCCTTTTATATATCCAATCATTATCAATAGAAAACTATAGATGCAAAGAAGTTGAGGATAGGGGTCAGTGGCTATTAAAAGTGTTAAAAAGGGTACTTAGTTATCCATATTCTATTTAATCTCAAACTGAGCTAAATAGGAAGCCCACAGGATCAAGGCTCCCAGGTAGTTTACAAGTTTCATAAAGGTAATGGGTAAAGAATTACAACACATTATAATCATCACACCAAAATCTCCAGATCAACACTGTGGGGATGATAATTGTCCAGATCTCTCTCCTGAATGCCACAGCCTATGGAATCCCTTCTATCTCCTAGTTCCAGGATGAGCCTGCAAAGACCTGTGCATTCAACACATTGTTCTTTTCTCCGCACCTGTGGGCAGAGGGACAGCATGAGATTACCGTCTCTATACTTCTGCTATCACACTTCAGTCAAGCTAGTTCCCTTTCTGTTTCCCATACAAGTCTGAGAGCTCCCTGAGGGGAGGGATGGAATCCTTTTAAATCTTCATCTCCCCAGTATTGTGCTTGGCTTACAGAAGCAAAATGACTGTTTAGTAAACTAGAGAACAGAAAGGACCCATCATATATGCAGCGGTGGCAGCAGTGTGGATCAAGAGGCCTGGAGCAGCTCACAGCAGGGCCTGTAGCAGGAAAACTCTGGTTGCCAGGAAGAAGGAGTGAGCCCATCTGAGTGCCTTCCAGAAAGGGGTAATGCCTCGGAGGGCTGGAACCATCCAGTTCATCCCGTGGCTTTCTCTTGGAGTCTCATGTTGGTGTTACCCACATGTAAATGGTACATGCACCTGGCAACAGCAGAGGCAAAGATTACATGAGGTAAAGCTAAAATGTGCTGTCAACTACATGGCAAGGGATTCTCTTCTCCATGCACCGACAGACACATGGATATAATGCTCAGAGGTATCCAACATCTGGAAGGTTAAACAGTATTTTTCTTTTTTTTAAGACAGAGTCTAGCTCTGTCACCCAGACTGGAGTGCAGTGGTGCGATCTCAGCTCACTGCAACCTCATCTGCCTCCTGGACTCAAACAATTCTTGTGCCTCAGTCTCCCGAGTAGCTGAAATTATAGGTACGCGCCACCAAGCCCAGCTAATTTTTGTATTTTTAGTAGAGAAGGGGTTTCACCATGTTGGCCAGGTTGGTCTCGAACTCCTGACCTCAGGTGATCCACCCACTTCGGCCTCCCAAAGTGCTGGGATTACAGGCGTGAGCCACCGTGCCTGGCCTAAACAGCATTTAAGCAGGGACTACATCCCTGGACTGTGGGAAGCAGGACTGGTCACCTTCTGACTCTCTCAATATTTTTCTCCTTTAAGGATACCCTTGTGTTTTCACCTTACACACATTTGTCCTTAATCTCTCCAGCCACAGTGGTCTGTCTTTTTTAAACTATCCAGATGAGCACTCTGTGAGCACTGGTTCCAGTCACTAGGAGGAGGCTGGGGGCCACAGTGAAAGGGGCACTGGGCTCAGAGTTGGAACAGCTGGTTTAAGTCACTGGGCTCCCTTATCCCGGGGCTCCTTCTTCTGTAACATGAATGCGGAAGTGCCCACCACACTGCCCTCACTTCATCACTTCGGGGTCCCAGGAAAAACAATAGATAGAATGCAGTTTACCACTGCATTTGTTTCCTGCAGCAGCTGTTTAACAAATGACAACCAACTTGGTGGGTTAAAACAATAGAGAGATATTCTCCCAGTCTGGAGGCCAGAAATCTGAAATCAGTGTCAAAGGGCCAAAATCAAGGTGTCAATAGGCCAGGCTCCCTGTGAGGCTCTCAGGGAGAATCTGCTCTTTGCATCTTCTGGCTTCTCTGTGGGCCAAATTCCCCTTGGCCTCTCTTACAAGGACACTTATGATTGAATTTAGGGACTATTGAGATAATCCAGGATAATCCCCCCATCTCAAAATCCTTAAATTAATCACATCTGAAAAGGCTCCTTTTTTCCTAAGGTAATGTTTACAGGTTTCAGAGGTTAGAACCTGATATCTTTGGGGCCACTGTTCAGCCCATGACATGCATCAGCTATATTAAGTGTTAGTGCACAATTCCCACCCCATATTCTTAATTCTTACAATCTCAGCTAGAATAGAAATTCTTTGAAGATAAGAAGCAACTCTTATACTTTGAAAATCCCATGAAAGCTTTCAAGGTATTATGTAGAGAACAAATAGTTATTTTTTTTTCCATTTAGAAAATAAAACCCTTACTCTACTCAATTTTTAGTTGCCAGCATTATATTCCATGGCAAAAAGTTCTAACATAGTCAAGTGTTTCATTTTTTATTTCTAAAATGGTCAAACTTTCTCTTCAGAGAAGCTAGAGAAGAAAGAAATGCATCGTAACATGTTTCCACTGTCCATGGCAAGTGGCTTGCAGTGAAGTGTCATTTGTAATGCATTGTTAGTAACACTTCCAAATACCACCAGAACCCAAAGGCAGGAAAGCTACTAGAAGCAAAATTGCAATGAACTCCAGACAAACATCTATAAACCCCTTGCAGTCAGTCTGATTTATCTCTGTGTCATGAAATAGAAAATACAGTAGTAGCTCATCTGGAAAAGTTTGATGTAGGCTCAAGGTGGGGATAAATTCATTCATTCATTCATTTCTATAACAAGTGGTTGTTGAGGACATACTATGTGCCAGATACTAGGGACTCAATGAGAGCCAAAATAGGCAAATCCCTTGTAATTTGTAGGTTTCATGCTAGTCGGGTAAGATAAATAACAAACAAATAAATAAATGTTATATTAGGTGAGATATTCACTATAAGAAATATCATGAAGCAGTCCAAAAGATAGTGGTGATGCTGTCATAGAGAGGCCAGGGAAGGCCTTTGATACAATAACATTTAGTACAGACACTAAGGAAGTGAAGGAGAGCACCATTCAGGTATCATTTCAGTGTTCCTTCAGCTGTTCTGGACAGCTAGCACATCTTGTGCCAGAAAGTGAAGAGGTGCTCAAAGATTAATAGCATCATGTTCAAAGGACCCAGGAGCCAGCTTAAACGGCTTCCACTTCCCACTGATGAATTTTAGGACAACTTGACCAACAAAAAGAGGAATGCTGGTTACAGATTATTATACATCAAATATATATTTGTCTTCCATTTTATTCTATAGAAAAATGTATGAGTCAATATTCCTAAAAATGAAGGGAGAGAAAAGAGGGAATATTCTTCAACTGAGGAACACCAACTAATAATAGAAATAAAAAATTGTGACAAACAGCAATGTAATATGTAATAAATGATTAAAGCAAGGTCATCAATGAATGCAAAAACCACTGGGTGAAATCTTGTTGGGAAAAGTATATTCATATGGACTAAAAATTTGACCCCAGAGATTACTTAATAAGGTAAAGGCATAATCACCATAAAGGGAAAATGTGGCAGACACCAGCTTTTGGACTTCCTGGTGTGGTGCTATGAGGAGGACATCATCACCTTTTCTTGGCAAATAGATTTAACCTGAATCTAAAGATGACAAAGCTATCAGACAAATTGAAATTGTGGGATGTTCAACAGAAAAGTTGTCTAGTACTGAGCGATGATGAAAGACAGTATAACTTTCTAAATTAAAGGAGACTAAAGAAAGAGATACGACAACTCAGTGGAACATCTGATCTTTAACTGGATCCTGAAATAAAAAAAAAAAACTTTTACAGACACATTTTTTGAAACAACAGGAGAAAGCTGACATAGCACATATAATAATGTTCAATTTTAAGGCTATTATAATAATATAGTTATATAGGAGAATATACTTATTCTTAGGAGATACATGCTTAAGTATTTAGGGGTGAAGTGTCTGAATGTCTGCAAATTACTCTCAAATGCTTCAGCAGAAAAAAAAGTTCAAATACATCTAGGGGCTAAGAGAGGAAGACAGGGAGAAAGATCTAATGTGGCAAGTGTTAACCAGTGAATCAAGATGAACATGGTTGTACAATTTTTTCAACTTTTTAAAAACAGGTTTGGGATTTAAAAAAGAAAGTTGAAGGGGTAGGAAGAGAGTATTTAGAAACAGGGATTTATCAGCCCTGACACAGGAACATGCTTGAAGTGCTTAAGAAAAGGCAGAGTCCAATGAGGCCAGAGGGAATGAGTGAGACATGGCAGGAAGCCAGATCATGGAAGACAGTGGGCATCCACTGGAAGGTTCTGAGCAAGAGCAGATCTCACTTTACAAAGATCACTCTGAGAGTTGGATGGAGACGGATCATAGGAGGGCAAAGGTTGAACTAAAGCAGGAAGACATGCTAGGAGGCTACTACTACACAAATCTAGGGATAAATGGCAGTGGCTCAGACTAAGGTGGGATAGGAGAGGTGGTCAGCATCGCATATTGCGAAGGCAGAATCAACAGGACTTCCTAGTGGATGATGCGCACATGCCCCCAAATCCACACATGTGCACACTGCAAAGATTTTTAAACGGGAAGAATTACAGATGGCTTTTGACTCAGAGCTTGATTAAAGTTGAGCCCAATTTGTATTTTATATAAAGAGGAGAGAAAAAAACAACACCACTGCAAGAAAATACATGTTCTTCTCAACATGGGGTATCTCCATTATGTTTTATTAACTAGAGCCAGTAATGATTCAGCTAAACAAATTGTCAGATAAGTAAGCAGAAAAGCCTAAGAATCCATGAAATTTAGCTCATCTCCTTTTCACCCCAGACCATTAGTACAACTCTCCCAGTTTCATAATGCCTCATCACTCACTATCACTTCAATTAGAATATGCAACATCTCTTGATACAAAGGTCGGGTTTTGTAGTTCATTTTGAATGCTGGGTTCCAAGAACAATATGACACTAATAATAACAAAACAGAACACTCTTCTTGGAACATTTCACATACATTACCTAATTAATTCTTATACCACCTCCAAGAGGCATTATTATCTATGTTACTGCTGGAGAAGCTTGACAATTTTTTAAAGTTTTTGCATTTGTATTACTCCTTTTACTGAGGCATCTCTGAGTTTCACATTATCATCACCATCTTATGCTTTCAAAGAACATCACAACTTACTTCTCGTATCAACAGGGTGGGTGTTAATGGCTGTATCCATATTTTAAATGTTGGAAATAGGTTTTTTAAAATGATGTGAAATGTCTTTTTCTCCTGTGACAAAGAAATGCCTTAACAAAATGGAATATATGACTTAACTTTCCTCCCAACATACACATGCACATGCACACACACACACAGAGCAAAGTAAATTTTTATTCACCCCAAGAAGATCTACTAAAAAAGATAACTGTTAAGCCTCCATAGAACAATTTCAATATATTTAAAAACCAAAATTTAAAAAGTTACTTAAGTAAAGTAGTCGCAATATTTGGCCCAGAAAAGACTACACAGTAATGAATCATCTTGAGCTACGAGGTCCAAAGAAATGTTTAAGAGTGGATGGTATCAAGAAAGTGTCCAGGCTCTTTGCAAATGGGGTGAGGAATTCTTACTCAGGCCTGAAGTGGCTGATCTCCTAAAAGGGCTCCCAGAGCCCTCTGAATAACACAGCAATGGTGAGAACACTGTCACCCCCAGGGCCGTAGCAGGCTGGCCTGGGCTGAGGGAACACTGGAGTTGCTGGGGCCCATGGCCTGATTTCCAAAGCAAACCCAATTTAACCTTCTTTCCATCACCTAGGCTCCGTCCAAAACAAAATTTTAAAGAAGTAATATTGGGCTTCATAAGTCAAAACATGCTCCTCATACCCACGAGTGTACTCTCAACAGAGGACTAAAACATCTAGGGAACCAAGCAAGAAAGCTCCAGACACAGTAACAAATCCACCTGCCAGTAAATGGAATCTTATACTGTGAATGCAAATGAAAATGACCACAAATTGAAGTCCTGAAGAAACAGGGGCACAGGCTCTCCAGCCAGAGACTTGAGCTTGAACCAGACCAGGTAACTTTCTGGACATTGGGAACAGGGCATAATCTGTTGGTCAAACCTGGAGGTTTCAAAAGTGAAAGGAGGGTGCTTTTGAGCATCCCACTGGAAAAAAAAAGGCACACATCAATCTGCATCTGGGCAAACTGAGATGTGTGGGCTCCACAGATAAGTCTGTCTCTGTGCCTCAGTTTTCACATCTGTAAAATGAAGACAGTACCTGCCTCCCAGCCACAGGGTGAAAACTGTGTGAGTTAATATACGTGTAGCACTAAGAACAGTGCCAGGCATGCCACAAGCTCCCATCAATGCTGGACACTAACCCATTGCATATGCAAATATCTAGCTTAGTAATTTGGGCCTTTAACTCAGGACAGTAGACAAAACAGGAAAGTTAATGTGAAAAGGTGAGTGCATAGAGAAAAAAACACAAATAATCATGACAAAAAACACGGCCCTGGAATGGCTGTCTGGACCTGGAACATGTAGGTGTCTATACATGGATGAGTGAAGGCGCTGCAAGGACTCAGCTGTGCCAGGACCCCATGGACCTGAAAGCTCTGCTTGCCATCTGACCTCACAAGACTTCATCCCCTATGTTCTGCAAGTTTACAGCAGATGAGCTTATATCCATTTTAAAAACACTATATTTCAGAAAAATCAAAGGAAACAAATTTTGTGCAGTAAGTTTATTATGCTTGCCCTTCCCCATTACTGCGACCCACGTGAAGTCTCCTAACCCTTACCCTCTCCTCCTCTGGAGCACCGCACACACATCCTCTTTGTTACTAAGCAAGGTAAGTCTCCAGGTGGTGGCACTGGCAGAAACCAGCAAGGGTGGGGTTGAGGGAAGTGCTCAGTGGCCTGTCCACACCACCCCAGTGACAGCTGAGACTGCCAACCTTCCTCATTGTTGCCCAGCCCCACACCCACAGGGCTGGCACCGGGTTCATAATCAAGCTCATCTCTGCTTGGCTGAGCCATTCCTAAGACTGCCTGCATGACATAGATTCGAGCCTACATGACCATTCAGAAACAAAATTCCGGGAATTCATTAAACCATCACATTCAAAAAAGCACGGGAACTGGTGTCTGTAGAGTACAAAGAAATTACCATCTGGTACGAGCATCTTCAGATTTTTCCAATGTTCTCCACAAAGTGAAAGCGGGAAAAACAGAATAAAAAAGACAAATGGGCCCTCTCATCTGAAAAGGCAAAATAAACTAAAAGGGTTTAGCGGTGTAGCCATCAGGCGACTTTCCCAGTCTTACAGGTTCCCTGTGAAAAGGAGACACAAAATCACAACATATTGCCATGTGTTTGGTAAATGGCTATGATGTCTGCCCCTCACCATGGCAACAAGTGAAGTGAGGGGGATTCAGGCAGCCATGGATACCCAGTAACCTTTTCAAGCAGCAACAGGACAAATGGGGCAGCTCTTGGCAAATGGGACTAGGTGAGAATTATGCTGGATGCCCTCCCTGTTAAGGTGCTGTCTACCTTTCCTGCCCATCACTCTTAGGACCACCATATGCTCCATTCTTGCTCACAAAAAGTTATTGCACTAAAAATCTATAAGCTATTGTTCTTACATTGCCAATGAGGTAGGGGATTCATAAAGACAACAAGCGTCCAAGAAGTTTAACACCTGCCCAAGGTCACAAAGCTTGTATGTGGTGAGGTCTGTGAGCAAGACTCAGGCACTATGACTCCTAGTCTGTGGAGTCTCAAACTCAAGTGTCTCCAGGGCCAGTCAGGTACTGTGAATGAATGAAGCCAGCTAGGTGGGGTCTGTGCTGAAATGGAGAATGGCAGCTCTAAAAGGTGCCGCAGGGTCCCAGCCACAGACAGAACGTGGCTGCAAAGGAACACAGACTCACTAAAGGGCTTCGGGTTTTTAAAAGCAGTCCCCAATTCACAATTCTCTTACTGCTTCAAAGCACATTTAATGACAACAACTAAATAATTTATTTAGTACCTAGTTATTTAGTACCACATTATGCTACATGGGCTGGGGAGACGGCAGTATGTAAGATAGACAGGCCTTGCCCTCCAGTGCTTCTATTCTACTACTGTTCCTTAGAGTAACTTATCCTCTTCCATGTGTGATCTGCCATGACTTTTGTATCATTTTCTCTGTCCCTCACCATAGCCAGGCATATCTGTTAATATATGCTGGGGTTTAACTTTAATTAACAATGCCTTTCTACTTTGTCCTAGATAACTGATATCCACTCAGTTTTTACATTTTGATGGCTATAACTTACTATTTATAGAAGAACAAAAAATAAGCCCTTTCTCTCAAGGTGCCAGCACTGCTCTCAAAACATAACTACTATATAACTCAATCTCATGTTTAAGCACAGGTGAAAACATCAGAACAGGCTTGAATCCCAGGGAATAACACATTCATTCGTTAAATCAGTACATATTTACGGAGACTCTCCTATGTATGTCAGGAACTATTTTAGGTTTTGTGGATACACATGTGAAAAAGTAGACAAAAATGGTTGTCCTTGTGGAGTTGATAGCACAGTGATAATATTCTTCTCTGGAAGTAGTACTATATCCTACCAGCAACATGGCATGTGTGTTTTCAGTCACAGCTGAAATAGGGAGAGAGAGATTTGGGAGATGGAAGGAGAAGAAACAGCGTACCTCCTCTACTGCCAACTCTCGCATAGCTGACTGTGTGTTTACCACCCTGAGACTCCAGAAACTAAATGGAGATGCAAAGAAAAGGATGGAAGAAGTAAAATACAAGGAGCACAGGACATGCAGCCAGCAGGTTCTCGAGTGGTTATCATCCAGGAAGATGTTGGAGGATGAAACAGAAGTACAAAAGAACATCACTATGGCATAATAAAAACTTGGCCACTGAGTAATGGTGTTCCAGCCTACAGCTACTTACTGGGTCCCTATTGACGGCAAGGCATGCTCGGTGCCAAGAAAGACACTGAGAATGTGAAATGAGATAGCTTCTTCTGGAATCTTGCTATCTAATCACAGTCCAGATTAGGAGCTAGCACAAGTCACATCTATATTACTCAGGAGGCATTGATGTCACCATTATACAAAGAGCCCCTAAGTGGTAGCCAATTTATTAAGTACTGGAGGTCATGAGAAATTCTGAGTAGTTATGGTTGCCTCAGAAGGAGGAAAGGAAAGTTGTACATAAATTCCACTTAAGGTCTTAAAGATGCTCTCTGTCACACTGGTAACTAATAAACTGATATTTAGGGCCAAATATATATATATATATATTTAGTTTGTAGACAAAGTGTGTATTTTGCCTATTTCTCCAGCCCTGATGGAAGATTTTTTTTAAGAAGTGTGAGATTTTCAGGATGGAAGGGCTTTTGAGAATAACGTAGTCTAACCCTCTGCTCAGTGCAGGAATACAGTCTGCATCTTTCCAGCTCACCGGGTGCCTGGCTTTCCTGATGGTCTGATGAGGCAGCCCATTAAAAGTTCAGAAAGCTTCCTTAGAAAATTCTTTATTTCATACTGAGCCCAAATTTGTCTTACCATAACCTCCATACAGCAGTGCAAGGTCTTATTACCCAGACATACCAAACAAAACGTAAGTCCTATTTAGCAACTGAACTGTCCTGCAAGCTGCAGATGTCTTACTTCTGGCCAACCTTCAGGAAGCCTGGCCTGGAGAAGCCCCTGGAGTTCTGCTGGAGATGGAGAGCTGACTCATGTCTCTGCACAGCCTGCCTCCAGGGTTTTACTATGAAAAGAATAGACTCTTCTATTGCCATATTTAGAAACTCTGTGTGTCAGCACCTCAAAAGGGCACAGACACTGTGATAACTCACCACCACCACTCTCTCCTAGACCTTCAAGCCCCACTCACGAGAAAGGAATAAAGAACAAATCTGACCCGTCACAATCAATGGTAGGAAAACAAAATCTGTGCAGGGGTACAATACATGCTTTTTTTGTGGTAATAGCATGAACATATTTGGAGTCTTGCAATTTATAATATTAGACCATCATTTTGGGGCACACTATCAGAGAGACCCAATTCCAAGCTGCCAACTAGATATCTCTACCTAGAACTTTCTCACCGTGTTTATGACCAGACTCATCATTACAACATCTTCCTCCCTCCCCAACTCTGTTTTTTGGGGTTCAAGTCATTAATGCTAGAAATCGCAGTGTAAGTCATTCATTGAAAATTATCTACTGAACACCTACTACAGGGCACCTTTATTTCATCAACTTCTACAACAAAGATTATTAACTATTTAACCAAACTTATTTCTTCCTTTTCCTGGACATCAGCAAGCCGTATTTCCCAGGCTTCCCTGTGGTTAGATACAGTCAGAACACCACATTCCAGGCCATGAAATGTGAATGGAAGTGATGTGTGCCACCTTCAGGTCTGTCAGTGCACCATCCTTCATGCTCTTTCCCTTTCCACCAGCTAAAAGTTGATGCCCAAGGCATCCTTGAAGGCCATGGGTTAAAGATCCCCCTGAATCCCTTAATGACTCTGGAGCAGATCCTCCCGCAAACCCTTCATCTATGAGTGAACAATCCAGTTCCATTGTATTTGAGCCATTGTGTGTTTATTTGGTGGTTGATATATTAGCAGCACTGTAACTAATACATCTTCTATTTCTTATTCACTCATTTATTCATTCTTTAATAAGCATTTTTCAAACACTTAGTACATTCCATATATAGAGTGAGGCATTGGGGAAATAAAAATGACTAAAGAAGGTCACAAGGTCTACCTAAACCAGATAATTAAAACTCAATATAAATGATCTCAGAGCAGCATGTGTATGTCTTAAGTTAGTCACAGTGGAAAGATCTGAGACTTCATTTTGAGTCCTAGGCTACTATTTAAACTCTATATATGTTAGCATTTTCATCTGTAAACAAAGGCAATATTCATTTCTGTCTCATGTAGTGTTGGGTGGATTAAATGGAATGAATCCATGTATATAAAACCAGTTGGCCAACTATAAAGTACTTTGCAAATTTTAATTTAGTTTATTGCAGTTGTCCTAATCCCAAACCTGTTACTCATGATATATTGTACTAGCATCCTCATTGGAGTTTCTGCCTAAAATACAATCCATTCTTAACACTGGTAAGGTACGTTTCCTCAGTTTGAACTCAGATTGGTCATTTCCTTATTCAAAACATCTTCTGACTCCTGAACACTTACAAAATGAAAATCGAACTTTTTAGCTTTAGTATTCAAGGCCTTACATAGCATGCATGACTCCAAATTAATTTTCAGGTTTATATCAATCTCTATACAGTTCCAAACTTTTCTTCTATTTCACCTATCCTATGTCCTAGTGACACACATTATTTCTACCATATACTATGCTTTCTTACATCCTAGAGTTTTTTTTCTCTGTCTGGTTTTATCCTTCACCCCCTGCCCTGCCCCCACCAATCCCTCCCCACTGAACCTCCAAGATTTTTCAAGGTCCAGCTCAAACGCAACCAGTTCACTAAAACTTTTCCCCCAAAACACTCTTCAGAACCTCATCCTCCTCTGCAGTACCTTAGCACTGAATCTAATTCTCTTTTCTCTTCTACTAATGATGGCATCTTCATATTGAATAGCCTATTGCCTTTAGGAAGAATAAAGAAAAGGAAATACAAGTATTGTATTTAATGAAAACATATTACACTGAAGAAAAAAAGTTCAGAACACAGTTCAATTTCTTGCAGTTGGATAACCAAAATGGACACATTAGAAGAGCAAAGGAATTCTCCAGATAGGAAAAAAAAAAAAAAAAACTATTCTTATGTTTTAGGATCTATTAAATTCAGAGGATGCTTTATAAAAGCTATTACAAGCAACTCGCATGTTGAAAGTCACTTTTACAATAATAAATATAATCCCATCAGCAGAAGAGTAGAACTAAAGTTCCAAGTCATTAATTTGTTTCCCTAGTCAATTATTCTATGCAGATTTCAGTTCAGCCTTACTTTAGAAAAAGGAAAGAAACAAATGTGTTAAATTGTCCCACTCACATCATCTAAGGCTTGTAAGTTAATATTTTTAAGGAAGTGGTCATAGTGGCAAATTCATCATTCATTTGCATTTATGAAATGAAAAGTATTCATAAAAAAATTTAAGTTGTCCTTTGCATCAACGGATAATTTGATTCTACTTTCTTCCGTAGGATTTTTTATTTTTATTTTTATTTATTTATTTTTTGAGATGGAGTCTCCCTCTTTCGTCCAAGCTGGAGTGCAGTGGCTGGATCTGGGCTCACTGCAAGCTCCGCCTCCTGGGTTTACAGCATTCTCCTGCCTCAGCCTCCCAAGGGGTAGCTGGGACTAAGGCGCCCACCACCATGCTCAGCTAGTTTTTTGTATGTTTAGTAGAGACAGGGTTTCACCGTGTTAGCCAGGATGGTCTCAATCTCCTGACCTCATGATCCACCCCCCTCAACCTTCCAAAGTGCTGGGATTACAGGCATGAGCCACCGCGCCCAGCCCTGTAGGATTTTTAAAAAGGGGAAAGGGATGCTGGGTACTCTATGTATGTCTTCTGATTAGATACGGTTAGATTCACTATATCCGTAAGTAGTGAATTCATGAAAAGTCTATTAGAATATACATACTATAGATACTACAGTAGCAGTATTTTCTATCATGTATTCTTATAACAAACTATGCTAAAATGTAAGAGTTTCTTGGGGATAGTTCTCTAACACAGAAAAGTGAATATAATCAGCCTATGAGTGAGGGGGGAGGAGTATGTATCTTGGAGTTCTAAAAAATGATTTAAAAAATATTAACCCTTTAGATAATTTAAATACATTATCCTGTAAATAATAGGGTATAAAATAATTTCAGGCAACAGGTATTATGATACTCTCATAGGAATTATGAAATGTTTTCTAGAAACTAATACGTTATATGACTTACAGAATTCAGTGCAGATCACTTCCTAAGAAAGCAAAATGAAAAACTGTCATATATACACACACATTGAACAATGAGTCAAGAGACACCAAGTGAAATATGAGTAAATATGCTACATGGAGTAAGTGATCAAGTAAGTTACCAAGTAAACAATTCGACCAGTTTCCTCACCCTGTATGTTAACGCTAGGGCAACAATTAAGAAGAAACGGTTTACTGTGGATTGCAGAGTCTGAAGTAATCAAATGCTGGTGGTGGGAAATGGGGCAATAGAAAGACAAAGCAGCCCTGGGCAGGCCCTGGAGCATGCTTACCTCCAAAAGTGAAAGGCCAAGAGAGGACTACAAGGACTGCCTGGGCTGGATGGGGTTGGACTCAGGCTCCTGGGAGTGAGACTGAAAGTTAAAATAATGTCATTCCAAGTGGGAGAATTGATTGCAGTAAAAATAGCATAGCTCAGTTAAGGGACTGTGTTCCCTTTAGGCCAGAATCACTACGGCAAGCTTATCAACACCACTAGGTAATCATCTAATCACTTGCCCTTTTCAGCTCTAAAATACAGAACAAGTAAAATGCTTCCTGCTGAAATTTACATTTTAAAAACTACAGCTGCCATTTTTATTTGAGCCTTTTCTTTGTCACAAAGCAACTTGGCAGATATCTTTGACATGTGATTTTTGCATCAAAGAAAATCCAGTGTCATTTTATATTGAGTATATTTTACTCCAGATTAAGAAGACGATGCAAATAAAAATTTACGTGAAATACCGTAGTTTTTAAAAAGCAAAGCAACTAACATTTCCACATAGGAAGATATGTTTTTAAGCACTTTTGCAAGGAAAAACAAGTCTTCCTTATAACAAAGACACAATATTTTATCTAATCCTCAGGGGCAATGAGAAAAAGTGTTCCTATGCGTATATTCAAAATAAACAATTTCAAAAATTATTACAGGTAGTTATACATTATTTTACCTTCCAGAAAGGTCTTCTCAAATCCAATTGTCAATGAACCATTATAATCCCTGCACCCCCGACTCCCCACTCAACCATCCAAACCACCACGATTATTCCAGCCAGTTCTCAAATATTCATCACAGTGTGGTTGGAATAGAGTTCATTTATCTTTTTTTCTTTCTGGCCTCATGTCTCTTATTTTTAGGGAGATAAAACTTAAATTAGATACAGTACAACAATTTAACCAAAGATATTAAAGCATGAAGTTGATGCTAGTCAGTTACCAAGTATTTTTAATCAAAGTAAAAATTAGCTAAGTATTCTGTAGGTATTCTGACCCCAAGTCTCAGACTGAAGTGAGCAAGAGAAACTCCTGCCAAAGTGCAACGAGTTTCTTTCTTTTCTTCTTCTTCTTCTTCTTCTTTTTTTTTTGTTATTTTTGAGACAGGGTCTCACTCTAGTCACCCAGGCTGGAGTGTAGTGGCTTACTGCAGCCTCCACCTCCTGAGCTCAAAGTGATCCTCCCACCTCGGCCTCCCAAGTAGCCGGGACTATAAGCACACACGACCATACCAGGGTAATTTTTGTATTTTTTTTGTAGAGATGGGGTTTCCCCATGTTGCTCAGCCTGTTCTCAAACTCCTGGGCTCAAGTGATTCTCCCGCTTCAGCCTCTCAAAGTGCTGGGATAATAGGCGTAAGCCACCGTGGCTGCCTTTTTCCTTTTTTAGAGATGGGGTCTTGATATACCTCCTGGGCCAAACTTGAACTGCTGGGCTCAAGAGAGCTTTCCATCTCAGCCTCCTGAGTATCAAGAACTATAGGCACACACCACCATGCCTGGCCAGTACAGAGAGCTTCTTAAAGAATGTGATTTTGCCTCTCCGCTGGACGATGGCTCTACACTGTATCATGTTTTCCTATCTTAGAGAATGGGGTCTTGAAACAGAGCTGCATTTCGGTTGATTCAAGCTGGTTGTGCTCTTCATTGGCACAGAGAGTTGGCAACGATGGCTGAAGTCAGATTTGGGCTTACCATGGTTTGCAAATTCTAAATGCCATCCTTCTCTCCCATTATATGGATAAATTGAGACTTGGCTGTGTTGGTCTTAAACTAAAATATAAAATTATTGCTCAAAATGCTCTAATTTTAAAAATATAATGTTTCAACAGAGTAAAGTTTTATATCTTCTAAGACCATTCTCTGATTTGGTACCAGGACTTGGAATTAGTAAGGAATTATTTTCCTTATACACTCAGAGCATATTCAAAAGCTGCTGCTCTTACACATACTGTACTCTAACTTATCAGCTCATTGGAAAGCTCTCGGGAATGTCCCCTGATATGTCCATCATTTTGTCTAAGAACAGTCTTATCTATTCCTTCTGGTCCTAAAACTGGCATGCATAGGCACTAAAGCTGCTCCCTGTCTCCATGCGGAAACACACATGATGAATACTATGAAGTGTCTACGTACCCGATTCAATACTTACAATGAAAAAAGAAAAAACAAAAAAATCTGCCTTTCTCAGAAACTGGAAAGCCACGCATAGGCTATTTAGGCATCATAAATTTCTTATAAATTAACAACCCATTAATTTCTGAAATATATATTTGATGTCTCACACCTAAGATTTCAATATCTGAAACAGGAATCAGAAACTGCCCTGTGTGTATTAATAAATCCAATGGAAAATTCTAGATTGCATCTACAGAGCATAAAATAGGCTCACGTAATACTCCACAGCTGCAGTGCTTATGGAATAAACTCTTCTGAAAGAAAAACAGTAATGTCTCATGAACAAAAGTTCGAGAGCTGTTCTACACATTTGCTGTGTGAGTTAAGACTATAAGATTGCCAAATAATTAAATTTATATACATTAAATCTGCTTTTAATAGAATCAGTGATAAGACTTTCCAGTATAACATTCCTCTGCAGTGGCTAGAAGCTGAATTTACTCAAAGACTGCAGAATTAGCTTTCTTCATGAATGAATGTAAAGTTAGCTATGTCTATTTTAGAGTAATTTTGCATTTCAAGGTAAACGAAATGTTCAAAGTAAATCACATACTAATACTACGATGATATTTAAGAGTGATTCTCTATTTCACTCTCACATTCCCTAGGCAAACAGAATTATCTATTTTAAATGCACGGTAATATTTACCAAGATAAGAGGATAGAAGGAGGGGGCGTGGCCTGATACCAAAACAACATCCAAAGATCCCCTGTGTTTAGCTGACTGTTACGTCCTGTGTCAACGCTGGCAAGGTCATAAAACTCGTGGCATAATTCAGTCCTTCTAATCATAAAATGGAATGTTTGATACAACTGAGTTCATGTTTTTAAAAAGTTACTTTCAAGTGTCTCCTCTTGATGTAGACAAGATTGAAAAAAGAAAGAAAGGAAAAGAAAGTAAAGGAAGAAGAGGAAAGAAAGAAAAAGCCTAATGTGAAATGATATCTACTAAGTCCAAAGAAAACGGCCAGGAAACAGCGCAACAGAAAACAGAGGCAAAAGCAAAGCTGGAGGTTAATGCCCCTGGGTTTTAAACACAGAGCTATGGCTTAGTTATGCATTTCCACAACACTAGAGAGCGGAGGGTTAAGTAGAAGAATGAGCGCATGCCACTAAAATATTCCACACAGATGGTGAGAGTTGAATGTTAGGGTGGGGGGGGAGAAGGGAGAAATATTAGGGCAATGGGTAAATACTACTCAAACCTCTAATATGAAGAATGTCACAGCTAGCAAGAAGGTTGTAAGAGCCCTCTAACTTTTTGTAAGTGAGCTGTTTGTTAGCATAAAATCAGGGCACAAATTTTAGAGCAAGGACTGATTAGAAAAGTATTCACTTCAGAATGCCATGGTTTTATTAATTAAGGAAATTATTTCTCTTGTATGATGCATCTACAAAATTCAAGATGAATAATAAGTCCCCAGAACCAAGCACAGTTCTCATCCTGCAGTCTCTTTCTGGAGACAGTCCAGTATGAGATTATTGGGACTGTACAGATTTCACTAAAATGTAATTTTATATCTGTGTTGTAAGTTAGAAAGAGGGATATTTATATTTTTTCTACCGGATTTATATTTTACTGTTTATTATTTTAAGTGTGCCAGCACAGACTAACTCACAGCTTCTGCATCTTTGACTAACAGATTTAAAATAAAAATTTGCTGACACTTCCTGCATCACAGATGTCTAACTTCTGCGCCACAAATTAGATGTGGACATGTTCATATAGCTACATTACATCAGAAGGCAGTAGTCAGATGAGTTAATGGGTTAAAAAAAAAAAAAAAACAGCTAAGCAAACACACAGCTCAACTAGGTAAACACATTGCATGCAGTGGCTGGAGATTCTGCAGAGAGGATTCTAAATGTACCACAGTTCATTAATATTCTGTTGCACAGATAAAACATGGATCACATCTAATGAACGTCACAAATAACCCTTCTCTTGCACTCTAATCCATTGTAATGTCTTCTATTATTCAATGCAGACAGAGGCCTTTCTTTAGAAAAAGGCAACATGGGGATAAACAAACAGTAAGAGAGAAGGAGAAAAAGCCAGATACACCATGGCCTACTGATACATTCTTTCACAATGGGCTGTTAAGATGTTTCCAGAACTGGTGTTTAGTAACTTTAAATATGCAGCAATGCTCTTCCTCTGACTGCAATGCAAAATGCTGGTCTGGGTGTCCACATTAGCTGAAACCAAATACCATGCATTTAAGACATGTTCCTCCACCTCACACTGCAGTGCTCTGAGGCTGTCAGTACAAACAAATGCTAAATAGCTATTGGTCGCCGGAAAGCGAGTGCCATGCAGAAAGCATTAAAATATTAAAGACAGACAATACTTACTCCAAGGTCAGCCCCGGAATCTGTAGCCTTTCCCGCTGGGCTTTCATGGTTGCTATATGTTAGCACACTCTATTGTAACCATGACACACACTCCCTGCCAGCGTCCCGGTGATGACAGAGAGCCAAACCGAACCTCTCTAAAGGACTGGACTAACACTCTCTCGAGGGGGAGGGGGAGGCTGCAAGTTTGGGTCCTTCCACCTCTAGCCGTAATCAAGAGATGTCAGCTGCTTTCCTCAGGTTAACGGCAGTGCACACTGCACTGATTTTGTTAAAGGAATGAGGCTTGCAGCTCTGCATATCAAGTAATTGGTTTCTGATTTTTTTTTTTTTTTTTTTTTAAAGAAAGTCGCTTTACTCACAGACCCACTTTTCACTTCAGTGAAATGAAAAGTCCTTTTCACCCTGCAGACTGGGGCAAAAAAAATAAAGCAACAGTGTCACACTTCTAAAAGAGTTTATCTCAGCACACGTCAACTATTCCCCACCTCCCTGTGATGCTCTCGAATAGAATTCAGCCACCGTGAGGAGGCTCGTCTTACACTTCCCTTGGTGGAGTTAACTAAATCACTCATAGTCCCCAAGAAAGAAATGAGGAATAGTACCACATAAAAATAATTAGATCTTTCTCTATATATGGCAATCATCAGAACACGGAATAAACTAACTGCATTAATTTGGGGGAAGTCTGACTCTGTTGTGCGGCAAAGACTTGTGTGAACAGGCAAACCCGACGACAGGAAACTACCAACTGGAAATGTAAGAGATTTTTCTTGGCACTTGGATTTTTATTTTCGAAAAGCTCATTTTTAAGATCGCAGTGCTGTATACTTTACAAAAGCAATCTAATATGAATAAGGAGGGAAAGAGAGAACACGAATTTTGAAAGCCTGAAAGTTTCATTTTGTATTATTCAAAGAACCTAATTTTTGACAGCATTCATAACTTGGAACTAAGTGTACTTCCATTGTAGTGTATGAAGAACGTAACTGACTCACTTCCTCTAATGCATTTTAAAATGTTTTAAAACTTGGCAACCTCTGGTTTGTTGAGGAGAAACACTAGAGCAAATTAGAGCTTTATTTTATCAAGAACTCTAATTTTCAAGTACTACAAGGCATCTCTTTCTCTCTCTCTCTCTCACACACACACACACACACACACATACACACACACTCAAAGAGAGAGACAGAGAGAGAGAGAGAGAGAAAGAGAGAGAGTGCCAAACTACGGAGAAATAGCAAGTATATTCAAGCAGTTATATTTCAAAGGCTATGAATTCAAACTCCGTCTTTTCACAGATGGAGAAACTGAGGGCACACAGTTGGCGGCTATACTAGGATTAGATCCTGGTCTGTAAATTTACTCTTATCCCAGAGACCTGTCTAAGCAGGGATGCCATAGGCAGCTGTTCGGGTTGTGCCCTGGGCAAGGAGGGAGGTGGAACCAACATCTAGTCTGCTTTCCATGGTTTTATGCCTGCACCTGGCTCTGGGCTGCTTCCACCCCATCTTTCTCATTTTCACGAAGTCTCCCTCAGCTTTGTGCCCTTCTGGAGGGCTCCCTGTTTCTAACTCTACAAAGGTGCTTATGGGCCAGTGGAGGTTTATAAGATATTCTCAGAACTCTTTTCTACATCCTTAGCTATCAACTTGCTCTGGGCCATTTGTTAATGTTAACTAGGTACCAACTTATCTCTCAGTGTGAGCTCACAGAACCAACCAATCCTCCTACCCTTTGGAGGTAACAAATCCATACCTGAAATATAGTCACCAACTCCATAGACAGGCAGATAGAGATGTAAAAAGTAATTGTAATTTAGTAGAGAAAAAAGCCTCACAAAAGGAAATACTAAAGATATAATGGATCCCAGCTACTCAGAAGGTTGAGGCGGGAAGACTGCTTGAGTCCAGCAGTTTTGAGACCAGCCTGAGCAACACAGCAAGACTCCATCTCAAACAAACAAACAAACAAGATATAATAGAACACAAAAAAGAGGGCTCAACATTCCTTAGGAAAGTTGTTCCGGGAAAGTTCGAAAGCATGGGTGTCACAGCCAGATTATGATAAACAAAGAAAAGAAAAAAATCAGTTACCACTCTATACCAAAAAATAAAGCAAAATCTCCAAATTCTTTAACTCTTAAGGTAGACATTCATCTCAGGAAACACATTAGAATATTATTTCATAGCCTTCTACACACAGATCTTCTGAAGTAAACTTCAGTTCCATATAGCCAATGGACTACAATACATTTTCACTTCAGTTTCCTTTTACTACCCTTAATTTAACATACCCAAAAGAAAACTCACCATCCTGCCCTCCAAAACCCCAAAATAAGCCTCCTTCCAATGTAAAAGATCCAGAATGCCACCATTATTTCCACCTAATGTCAAAATACATTGACCCAAAATACATTGTATCTTGGCTAGATTATTCCTCCTAACTGGTCTACTTCCTCCCTGGCACCCTCCACACTTTGATGGCCACACCCAAACTCCAGAGTGATCTCTTTCAGAATATGTTGCTCTTCTGTTCAAAATCCTCCAACAATTTCCCTGTGAGTAAAAGCCATAAATTTAGCACATCTGGTCCCAAATGGGACAATCAAGCATCAATAGGAACAACAATGGTAATGTATTACAACATATCAAATGTTTAAAGTCATGAGTTCAAGAAGAGAAAGTTACGTCACCTTGAGAGGATGCTAGAGAACTACTGCAGTCATCTTGAAAACTGATAAAGGGAAAGAATCAAGCACATCCCCTGCATTCCCTATGAGTTATACCTCACAGATGGGGAAATCATTTACTTTATAGATGCATTCCAATTGGTAAATAAAGGGGGAATTGCGGTCGTAAAATATCACAATTTTTCAGACTCTAAAGAACCAGGGAATCTAAACCATGATCACCAATGACTGCTGACATCACAAAGAGAGAAACCCTGGACATCGGGAGCCTCTCAAGACAACACACACGAAGTAGTCTTATCAAAAAGACTTTAGTACCCGGGATGCAACCAAGTCTCTACATCGAAATATCAAGTTACAGGTTAGAGACAAGGGGATATGTCAAACAATATCTCAGAGACGTGATCAGCAAAAGCGAGATACGAAAGTCAGAACAAATGACCTGGTTTCTTAAAATTTTAATGAGGGGAAAAAAGAGATGGAAGGGGAACCCAAAGTTTAAAAGAAGGCCAGGCACAGTGGCTCATGCCTGTAATTCCAGCACTTTGGAAGACTGAGGTGGGAAGATTACTTGAGGCCAGGTGCTCGAGACCAGCATGGGCAACACAGCAAGACCCTGTTTTCACAAAAAACAAACAAACAAACAAACAAACAAAACCTTAAGAGACATATCAACTAATTGTAATATATGAACTTTTTAGTGGGTCCTGATATCAAACTAATCAAACTATAAACAAACACACACATAATCAGGCATTTAGAAAATAATCAGCATGATATTATATATGTATACACTTCAGCCTGAAATATATATTGAGTATATGTATATACGTGTGTGCCTATATATACACACGTGGTTTGGATATCTGATAAAACTAGCCAATCATTTTAAAGTATAATATTGGATCATGATCACCTTTAATTCCCTATCTTTTATAGATACATACAAAAATATTTACAGATGAAATAATACATGTAGAGTTTGCTTCCAGATGATATGGGGAGGGGAAGTAAGAGTATATAAAATTAAAGTGGCTTTGGTTACAATTTATTAAACTTGGGTAATAGGCATATAAGGGGTTCATTATATCTCTGCACTTCAGTGTATGTTTGAAATTTTGTCTTCTAAAAAATTGAAGAAGAGTCTCACCCAGAGTCTAAAGCTCCATATGGTATGTCCATACCACACCTCCACACCCGCTCTTCTACAGCTCCCTCCCTGACACTCCTCACTACCCTTCACATATACCAAGCACACTCCTGTCTCTTGTCCTTTGCACTTACCATTCCCACTGCCTAGAACTCTTCTCCCCTGAGATGTCCAAACATCCTGCTTCTGAACTTCCTTTACATCTTGCTTGACCCTATTTGAAAACACAAGACTCCCTCATCTAGTGTTCCTTCTCTTCATCTCTCTCTCTTTTTTTTCTTTTCTTTTCTTTTTTTTTTTTTTTTTTTGAGACAAGGTTTCACTCTGTTGCCCAGGCTGGAGGGCTGGAGTCCAATGGCACAATTATGGCTCACTACAACCTCTGCCTCCACCTCCTGGATTCAAACAATCCTCTCACCTCAGCCTCCTGAGCAACTGGGACCACAGACACATTCCATCATGCCCAGCTAATTTTTGTGTGTGCATTTTTTGTAGAGACGGGTTTCACTATGTTGCCCAGTCTGGTCTCAAACTCCTGGACTCAAGTGATCCAGCCACCTCAGCCTCCCAAAGTGCTGGGATTACAGGCATAAGCAACCACATCTGCCCTTTCTCCCTTTTTTTTTTTTTTTTTTTTTTGAGACAGAGTCTTTCTCTGTTGCCCAGGCTGGAGTGTAGTAGTGTGATCTCAGCTCACTGCAACCTCCATCTCCGGGGTTCAAGCGATTCTTCTACCTCAGGCTCCCGAGTAGCTGGAACTACAAGCACACACCATCACACCCAGCTAATTTTTGTATTTTCAGTAGAGATGGGGTTTCACCATGTTGGTCAGGGTTGTCTTGAACTCCTGGGCTTATGTGATCCTCCCTCCTCAGCCTCCCAAAGTGCTGGGATTACATGCATGAGATGCCACGCCCAGCTTTTCTTCTCATCTTGATGTATTTTTCACCTAACATATGTTATATTTATTTACTGTCTCTCTTCCCCTATCAGAGTGTAGGCTCCAAGAAGGCAAGCGTGTTGTGTGTTGTTTATAGCTGTTTATTCCCAGTGCCAAGAGCAGCCACGTACGTATTCAATAAATATGTGTTGAAAATGAATGAATGACCCTCCCTATATTGCAGAAACCATCAATGCAGGAGATTTTTCATTTTTTAAATAATTGTAGCTCACCACAGTACTACATAACTAAACAGTGTCAGAGCAATGACCTCAAAGAGTAGTCTTAAGAAACTGGAGAATTGGGACATGTTCAGATACCACATGAAGACCCAGAAAAGACCTTTGCTGGCTGGAAGGCATACATTATGGACTAGCTGTACACACGTGCATGCAGAAGAAGAGCCTAAGGCTACACTAGAGTCATGTGTAGAGGTGGGTTGGGTGAGGGGGACATTGGTTTAAACCACAGTACTTTGATATGACTGAGAAGACATATATATATGACAAGGTGGAGGTTAAGGAGTCTTCCCTACCACTGCTGCATTAATGGTGGAAATATGGGGTTTAAACAAACCCAGAGGCATGGTTTAAAGCTAGATCCTTCTATGCATTCTCTAGAGTGGTGGTTCTCAACCAGGTTTTGCAATGTCTGAAGACATTTTTGGTATTACCCTTTACAGCAGGGAATGAGGGGGCTACTGCTATTGGCATCTAGTGAGTAGAGACCAGGGAGGCCGCTAAGCATCCTATGGCACACAGATATTGCCCCACAACAAAGAATTATCCAGACCCAAATCAAAAGAGCTATTCTAGAAACTTTACTCTAGAGACAAGGGTCAATTTCTGCAGGACCCTCGGCATCACTGACTAGTTTTAACATGTCGATTCTGATTTCATTGCACTCAAATGGGGTGAGGGAGGAGCAGTCGAACTGTTTGGCTTCTCATGCCACATTTCTTCTCTGGGAATATTACTTCAGTGTATGTATATACTTCTGCCCCGTTTTCAGGAGAAATGGCTTTTTATAGACAGAGCCTCAGATTGTCTCTAAGTCACAGAAACCTAATTATCAGGGTCTCCATGCCATACAGGAATAGCAACCTAGATATGGAATTCTTAAAAGCAATATGACCCAAACTACATACAAAATAAGCTTCACCACTGCTTATTTTGAGGCCATAGCTAAATAGGTTGACTCAAGAGTAAAGCCAGTTGCATATGTCTGAGGCACCTGGGCAGACAGGATTTAAACTAAGAGTTTTGACTTCTCAGATGAAATTCAAGGGACAGATCTCCCGAATGCAATATTTTCTCACCTTTTTCCTTTCTAGATCCAAGGCAGCCATAAGGAATACACAAAATCTTAGGGCAATCGTGTTCCCTGAATGTTCAATTATTTCTATATTCTTAAAAGATGTGCACAGTTGAGGAAAACTTTCAAAGAAGGTGAATGTGTATGTGCTCTCTAACCACTCACGTAATCCAGTAAAGGTTAGACGAAGTTATTAACATTGTCATTCTCTCAACAGCTCATATCATTCATTTAATACACTTTTATTCAGCAGCCCCTGTTCTAGGTGTGAAGATACAGCAGTGGATGAGACAGAAAGGTACATCTATAAAGTCTCCATTTATCAGGGAAAATAAATAAAGACACACATAAGGTCATTTCTGATAATGACAGGTACTCCCATCACAGGGTGATGGGCAGTGAGTCAGGGAACAGACAGTATCTTTAGATCAGGCTGGGAAGATGAGATGATGGGCAAGCTTCATCTGCAGGATTAAAATTGCCAGGTCATGAGAGTTGGGGAGAGTGCTGCTGGCAGAGGGAGCAGCAATTGCAAAGTCTCTGACACTGGAACAAGGCAGGCTTATTCAATGCACATCGGAAAGGCCATGTGTGTGATGATGAGTCATTTAACAAACCTTTAGTGAGCATTATACAATGCATGGCATTATCAGGGATGCAAAGATGATCCATATGTAAGTTTGGGTCTCAAGGATTGTATCATCTGGTGAAGCAGGGAGAGTAGAATAAAAGTTAACAGAGGGGATCAGATTTATGTTCGATATGATGAGGAGGTAAGAAACAGGCTTGATTTTGGTGGCATCTTTTAATAATGGGAGTTCATTTTTTGAGCAGGTCTTTATAAGAAGCTGGCTAATGGCTTCTAAGGACTCTCTACCACTTCAAAGAGCAGGAAATATGAGTCTGTCTGTGTTCATTCATTGAAGAACATATCTTAAGTGTTCACTGTGGGCAAGGCATTAAAGAAGCAAAATGACTAAGACATGACTCTGGTCTACAGAGGCATTATGAGAAAAGACCAAGGTGGAAACATCTTCCTCTCTTCCTCATCTGTCTCTCTCTCATCCTTCTCTCCTGCTTCTCTTCCTTCCCCAGACAACATGGGCCCCTTTCTCCCAAATCAGAGAGGGTTCATCATTGTTACCTAAGGTGTCAAGTTTGCCACCTGTACACCTCTTCTCAAGAAGCTCCTGCAGGATGTGCTCCACATGAACAATGAAATAAACCATTTAAGAGAAATGGATGAGATCAAAGAAAGGGTGGTACGTGGAGAGAAGCAAAGGGAATTACCATGATGTTAATAAGGGTGAGGGAAATCACCAAAAACTGCCGCCATGCAGTAGACGTAGATAGCACACCATCCAGCTTGGAACAGAAACAATGGAGCATCCAGGAAGGCGGCTTTAAGAAAAAAAAATTACAGGTTATCTGATATGTTTGATAACATGGAAAGTGCAAACAAGAGTTTTATAGTTCTACTGAACAATGTGGAAAGGATTCATAACAGCTACATAAAACCTAAAGAGAAGAAAAACACCCCAACTACTAACTCCAAAGAAAAGCACAAAGTTATAAAGGAGAGGAACATTATCATTGGTTCATCAGTGGGAAAAAATACACATACACACACACACACACACACACAATCATGGGAGGCAAAATAATGGCCTCTCTAAAGATGTAGCAATCCTCAGAACCTGTGAATATATTATTTTACATGACAAAAGGGGCTTTGCTGATGTGATTAAGAGTCTTGAGATGAAGAGATTATTCTGTATTATCTGTAATATAATGTAATCATGATTTCCTATAAGATAAAAGAGGGATACAAGAGATACAGTTAGAGAAGGAGATGTGACAAAAGCAGAGGTTGGACTGATGTGGTCAGGAGGCAAGGAATAGATCAGTGTTGCTGGAAGCTGGACAACTAAACTTTCCAGTCATGGATAAGCCAAGTCTCCTTTTCTTAGGATAACATGGGTTGGCTATTCCATCACTTGTGCTACAAAAATTACCAAGTGATACAACCAGAAAGTTTTATGAGTTGTTGTTCAAATAATGTCTTCGATTTAATGCTTTCCTTTTCATAAGAAAATAACAAGGCTATGGAACCTTAAGGCCTAATTTTTAAATGCCCTCTAATAGTAGCACTGCTTGTAATAACCCAAAACTGAAAATTACCCAAGTGCTTATCAATAGCAAAATGGCTAAGTACATTATGGCACATTCACATGATGAAACACCACACAGCAATGAGACTGAATGGCCCACAACTGCAAGCAGTAATGTGGATGAACCTTGCAAACACCAAGTTAAGCATAATGTTGAGCAAAAGGAAGTATAACTGTGGAAATGTAAAACGGCGCAGCCGATGCAGAAAATGGTATGGCAGCTTCTCAGAAACTTAAACACAGAATTACCATATGATCTGGCAATTCCACTTCTGCGTATATACCCAAAGAAATGAAGGGAGGAACTAAGATATGTATATACCCATTTTCACAGCAGCATGATTCACAATAGCCAAAAGTGGAAGCAAGCCAGGCATTGATTGACAGATGAATAGATGAGCAAAATGTGGTAGTATCCATACAATAGATATTATTCAGCCTTAAAAAGAAGAGAAGTTCTGACACACATTACAACATGGATGAACTATAAAGACATTATACTAAGTGAAATAAGTCAGACACAAAAGGATAAATATTGTTATGAGGCTGCTCTAGGTAGCTACTACTCTATTTTGGCACATCCTGTAGTTAAATTCATAGAGACAGAAAGTGGAATGGCTATTGTCAGAGACTAGGGGAAGGAGAAATGGGAAGTTAGTGTTTAATGGAAAAAGTTTCAGTTGGGAAAGATGAAAAAGTTCTCGAGATGCATGGCAGTGATACTTGCACAACTCTTGTGAATGTACTTAATGGCGCAGAATTGAATGCTTAAAAATGACTAAAACAAAAATTTTATGTTAGGTATATTCTCCACAACTAAGAAAAAAACAGTATACTACTATACTTACCCTATGACTCTACTTATATATGTAACTTCAAATTTCTGGCATAGGCAACCTACGCTATTAGAGTCAGGATAGTGGTTAAGGTGGTGGAATATGGCGTAGGGTGGGGTGAGGTAGTGGCAGGATTTTCAAAGGGGAGTTCTAAGGCAAGAATCATGTTCTTTTTCCTATGTGCTGGTTGCAGTTTCTGAAAATTCTCCAAGCTTGTGAATTTGGGGATTCCTCAAAGTCTCAAGCTGCAGCTCTCGTAAAGCAAAGAATCTATTTTAGAGGTTTTACAGCTTTCAGACACTTCTCAAATATACTCCCTCTTTAAAAAAGTTATTTATACTCAGCATCATTCCATCTAGGATTTGAGGCAATACATAAGAATACACACATACACAGACTACTCAGTAACTTTTTGTTAAACCAATAAATGAAGCAAAGTAGAAAATTAAAAGTAAATTAAACCAGAATCACAAAAAATAGGATTAAAAGACAAATCCGTGGGAAAACATAGAACCCTAAGTATAACAGAAAACACAGAATCTTAAAGGGATAAATTTTACAGAGCTATCTGTGACCAAAATAATTCATTACTTGCCTGTATTAGTCTGTTCTCACTCTGCTAATAGACATACCTGAGACTGGGTAATTTATAAAGACAAGAGGTTTAAGTGACTCACAGTTCAGCATGGCTTGGGAGGCCTCAGGAAACTTATAATCATGGTGGAAGGGGAAGCAAACACATTCTGCTTCACATGGCAGCAGGAAAAAGAAGTGCCGAGCGAAGGCAGAAGCCTCTTATATAATAAAACCATCAGATCTCATGAGAACTCACTCACTACCATGAGAACAGCATGAGGTAAACCACCACCATGATTCAATTATCTCCACCTGGTCCTGACCTTGACATGGAGGTATCATTACAATTCAAGGCGAGATCTGGGTGGGGACACAGGAAAAAACCGTATCATTGCCCAACATCAATAGTTAATAAGTGATTGAGCTGGGACTTGAAATCAGTTCTGACTCCAACTATTGCATTCTTTCTACTGTAGTAAGCTACACTTTTCCATATCATAGTATGGACGAGTTGTTTGACAAAATGATTCCAGTAGTATTTTCCCAGTTAATGTATTCATTAATGTAATATTTTTGTCTCTTTGCTATTGTTTGCATTCATAGTTCTTTGACAAGTACCTCCAGCTTACCTTTTGGCAGATATATCATATATATATGTGTGTGTCTGACTTTATGCAATGTTTTCAAAAGTGTTATTAAAAAATTGTTGGGGGGTGTCAATGAAAAGCCCCATGAAGGCAGGAGTCACATGCCTTTATAGTCACTGTTTTATATTAAGTGCTTAACACCATGCTCGCACACACAGTGGGCACCTGACAAAGCAAAGAGCTAATTAGCTAACAAAGATTACTAAAAGTAGAGTCATAAGGGGTGTTAAATTCAACCGGGAGACTATTTGCAGATGGCTTATTTACCCATTCTTGACTAGAGAAATTCAAATTACTCTGGGCCATCTTAAGAAGTTCAGCTTGCCATGTTTTACTCAGTTTCAGCCACACCAGTGGACACTGATGGCATTTTAAAGCCCAGCAACATGGCTTGTGAGTACCAAGAGTAGTTACATGGCTTGGAAAGTGCTGTGGAGGAATGGTGCAAGCTGCCCTGAAAAGGACAGACTGAGGGATTTTGCTGTGCCCTACCTAAGCTTGGGGAGCAGGGGGACAACAAAAGGCTCTGGGTATCAGGAGGTGGAAAAGAAGTATAAAAGCACATGTTCGGATAATTCTGTAACCAAACAAGCAGAGAGCTACTGAAGAGCAATCTCTGGTAACATTACACAGAGACTTTATATATGAACGCCAGTAATGCCTTCCCCCTCTCTAGATAATCTAAAACCTGGAATCCGACTGCACACGTATCTTATCCTCCTCACACTCCAACTTTGGCTCTTTGGAACTCAGTCTTTGGCTCTGTAACAGGTAATCTAATTTGGAATATGGCACGGGTTCTCGTCTTGCCTTTCCTTTTCTGTCTGCCCGGCCAACTTGGGAACTTAGTCCCTCAGCCTGTTTAAGTCTTTAAGCTGCCAGCCTCCTTCATCACCCACCCCTTCTTTACACACAGGGTATGCAGGATGAAATGGAACCTCTGACACTTGGCTTGTGCATAAGAGAGACAGTCCACTTCATATGAGAACTCTGTCTTCTAGGCACTCTATTTTCCTTTGTATTTTGCAGGGGAAAGAGATTAGATTTTTTACAGTCTCCAGGTGACATGAGATTATTAAATAAGTATTAATGTATCTTTACCAATTTCAGGCTCATGCTGCCCCCTCACATCATCAGCTACTGACTCTAAAGAGGGGAAATTCTTGAGACTCAACATTAAGAATTAAAATATACCCATTATCTCAAATCTAAATAAAAAATCAACTTACTTTTCCCGTGGGGTCCAGGATACACTACCCAACCAGGCTTTGCCAACATGTGCAAGCTTTAGGAAAAAAGCTGTCTCCTGCCATGGGGAAATGCTTTGCAGGTTGGAGGAGGATTATATAAGGCAAGGAAGATACTCCTATGGATATTTCACTATAATAACAATTCTAGAAAGAAGAGGCTGCACAGAGAAGCAGCGTTGAGTAGTAAAGTGAGTGGGAGGTTAGCTTCCAATATCTAGATGGCAAAGTAAAAAGCTTAAAATACTCAAAACCTCGAAGAATCAGAGAAGACTGTTAACCCATTATACTGTGATTTCCACAAAAGCTCAGACTTGAAACTTGGTGTGCTTTATAAGAAAAAGCAGAAGAGAGAAATGTTCATACATTTTTCTTTGTAGGGACATGGATAGGGCACAGGAAGAAAAAAAAACAAACCATATTCCTTTATTTCAATGTTCCTTGACAGGTCAGGATCAGGCAGCAACTCAGGTCTGGTCCAAACCCTACAGGGACCATAAAAGTCATGCAGAAAAAATATATTCATTTTCCACGGTCCTACTTCTTCTAGGGCAGAAACAACAATAAAGAATCCAGAGGTGAAAAGAATTAGTACATCATAAAAAATAAGAAAGAAAAATAAAATACTCTCACGTTGACTGTCCCTAAGAGAATTTACTCACATACTTAAATTTATGCAGCAAGTTACCAGGAGCCTCATAAATACTGGACCATAATCAAGCTGTAATCATTCATTTTATTTACATCTCATTAGGGGGCACTAAGGTAATGATCTTCCAAAGTTTCACTGTGGCCAATGCAAAAGAGTGGATGTCTAAAGTGGGGAGGGCATAAAAAAAGAATGTCATTTGTCCCAAAGGCACAGAATTATTAAAAACAATCTGTTTTAAAAGTTACCATGTGCTTTTATGCATTCCCGACTTGTAATTGCATTCTGAATTATTTTTACTCCACATATTACATGTGAGGTAAGACCTGAATCTATCTGACTAAGGAATTTAGACTGAACTTTTAGCATTACGTGAAAAACAAACTTCCATGAAATAGAAGCTGCAATGGTAATTTCCAATACACCTGGAACATTCACCATATATATGACCGCTTGTCGTTTACTGCTGGCAAAATCCACGACAACCTTTCAGGTACTTCTATAGCAATTTGAATAGCTGCACAAAAGGGCAGAGCAGCAATATACTGAATAAAACATCCAATGCCTGTATCATTCCTTTGAAGGCTGTCAGCCATACATTTTGAATAACCTGAAATGAAGAATGAAGATCAAAAGGGAATAGAATTCATTTATTTATTTATTTTACCTGAGGCGGTGAATGAAAAGAAAGTAAAATTTAGAATTAGGAAAGGTCTAAATTTAGGCAAACATCAATATCTTGTTTATAAGAGCTATAAAGAAGTTCAATAATTTCATCTAAGTCACGAAGCATGACACTGAGGTATAAAAATAGAGAGCAAAGCAACAAAAAGAGTTAAAGAAAAATAAAACCAGATATTCCTTCCTCTGGCTTTCTTCCTTCTCAGTCACCTTCTGCCTGACCTTCCACACACACAGCTCCTCTGTATTCCAGTCATGAGCAGCACGATGGTTCTCTTCAATAATTTCAGTTTGAGAGTGGTTACTCCTTCCTGTGGGGATTCCCTGAGAATTGTTCATGTTTCTCCCTCTTTTCTCAAGCACATTTTAAAGACAGGAAGAACGTGAGAGAACTCAAGATGGGAAGAAGAGAAAAAGACAGGCTGCATTATTTTGAAATGCTTCTACCTAACACGTAAATATCTGTTTGAAATAAACTTTATAAGCCATCTCTTTATACGGATTCAAAGGAACATAGTTGAAGAAACTAGCTGAAGGATAAAAATGCTTGTTAAGTAGTTAACCTGCTGTGCAAGTTATGTGCAAGTTTAACGGGCACCATTAACAAACCTACTATCACTACATAATGATTCTCTATAAAAGATCATTCAGTCAGTAAGATTCTGTATATAGGGTATACCATAATTACCTAACTGACAAATTAAATATGATCCCAATACTCAGTGTTGGAAGCTTTCCCTACCAAAACAGAGTGGATGCAGCCAGTGCCTTCACCTACTTCCAGCAGACACAGAGACAGCTAAGGGCACAGTATGGGCTTCTCCTTGTTGCTGGATGAGCCACAGTTAACTTTCATCTCTTAGGGGCATTCCCCACACAAGGCAGCCATAAGGCCTCAATTACCTTCATGGGGCACAGGGATTAGGCCCCAAGAGGTTCTGGATGACTCTGAAGACAATTTTCCTGAGACTATGTGTAAAGTTGGATTTTGCGGAGTCAATTGGGAACTTATCATTTATAGCACGATTTCCTCGGGGAAATATGTTCATAGGTTTTAAACAACCCCTGAATGTGAACTGTTTAGAAAGAGTTCATTTGAAACTTGAACTGCTTAGGAAAAAGCAACTAAAAACCAGGATCTCACTCAACTGAAGCTTTTGCCTCTAAGAATGTCTGTTTGGCCCTTTAAGTCGGTGATATCTCAAGTCAATCAGTCTCTGCAAATTTAAGTTTTACTCATTTAACACCATTGTAACTAGCAACCTAGTCAACAGACGTTCATTTACTTTCTTCCTTAAATGACTTTCCCCATATAAAAGTTTTAAAACCCAGGATATGACAGGCAGAATTCTAAGACCTCCCCAACAACTGACACTCTGTATAATCCCCATGGTCCTGTGGACTGTGGGCAGAGCCTGTGGAAAGAATGGGATATGACTCCCATGATGAGGCCATCAGTCAATCATCTTTGACTAAATCAAAAAGGAGATTATAGTAGGTGGGTCTAACCTAATCAGGTAAGTCCTTTAAAAGAAGCAGAAGCATCAGAGAACTGCCAACCTCAAAGAACATGGAAGAGCCATGAGTTCTACTCTTGCAAGGAAATGAATTCTGCCAACAGCCAGGAGAGCTTGGAAGAGGACCCAGCTGACCCCTGTGTAGGCTTCTGATTGACAGAACTGTGAGATAATACATGGGTGTTTTAAGCCATTAAGTTTATGATAAATTGTTACACAGCAATAAGAAACTAATAACAGAACCTAAGTATAAGTCTATGTGTTTCTAAAACTACAGGGAAATGAGACATCAGAAGTAATACAAAACACATATTAGAAAGGGAAAAAGAAAAACAAGGCAAGATATTTGAGATTTATTATGCCACTCTGGTAGATGCTTTACAAATGTTATCTGCTGCAAAGAAAGTCTTATTTAGAAAGAAGTTCTAAAGCCTTCTATTATGCTAATATAGAGTTTCAATTTAAAGCCAAGTTACTACCACTTTAATAACATTTTTAATTTCATTATCATGATTGAAAGCAAAGGTACTATCTAAAGATGGCTTTGAAGATTTTCATTTTAAAAGTACTCAGAACAACCACCAAAGGGTAGAAGATGGTGACCTTTGAAGCAACTTTACAAACCCATTTGTTTATCATATAAGGCAATTCAGGACCAACTCTCAGTACTGGTGAAATATTAAACACATTATTTTAGAAACAGATGCAATGCAACTCATGTGGCCATGCAGAAAGCAAAGAGCTGCACCAAAGATATTCAGAAAGAAACAGGAATTGTAAACTATTTTTAAAAAGTAGCAAAATCAGAAAATACCTTCGAAATGTTTTAAAACTAGGAATTTTACATGTCAACTCTAACAAACCAATAGAGCAAAGAACAGGGAGATGGTTACCTGTACTTTAAGAAGTCTCAACCTCTATGTCAAACACAAGATTAATGTTATAAGAATGCTTGAGATTCCTTAAAAACGGAAATTGACTCATCAGAGAACACCAGTGAATACAAAACACACTTTGCATAATGATTTTGAAATTTCTTTCATTTGTCCTGCTCTAACTTTGATTCTTTGGGGAAAAAAAGGCATGCTCATCAAGCATGGCCTCAAAATCTTTCAGAATGCTACCACAGGGAAAAGGCAGCACTTTTTTTCTCTAAGCACACATTTCCCAGCACTGTAATTGATATCCTAGTGTTCCAGGGGAGACAATAAAATTATTCAAATAAATACTAAAAAGTTTTAAGTACTATTAGTAATAATTCTTGCTTAAACACAAAACTTGGAGAAATGCATTCACCAAGCAGTTCCATTAAACAAATGAGCCTCTTGAAATTTGCTACTATCTTAATTTTATATAAATATATTTCAACTGTATGCTATAGAGTACATGGGATAATGAAAACAAGAGCATTAGACAGATCGACGAGACAGAAAGTCAACAAGGATATCCAGGAATTGAACTCAACTCTGCACCAAGCAGACCTAATAGACATCTACAGAACTCTCCACCCCAAATCAACAGAATATACATTCTTCTCAGCACCACATCGCACTTATTCCAAAATTGACCACATAGTTGGAAGTACAGCACTCCTCAGCAAATGTAAAAGAACAGAAATTATAACAAACTAACTCTCAGACAACAGTGCAATCAAACTAGAACTGAGGACTAAGAAACTCAATCAAAACCACTCAACTACATGGAAACTGAACAACCTGCTCCTGAATGACTACTGGGTACATAACAAAATGAAGGCAGAAATAAAGATGCTTTTTGAAACCAATGAGAACAAAGATACAACATACCAGAATCTCTGGGACACATTTAAAGCAGTGTGTAGAGGGAAATTTATAGCACTAAATGCCCACAAGAGAAAGCAGGAAAGATCTAAAATTGATACCCTAGCATCACAATGAAAAGAACTAGAGAAGCAAGAGCAAACACATTCAAAAGCTAGCAGAAGGCAAGAAATAACTAAGATCAGAGCAGAACTGAAGGAGATAGAGACACAAAAAACCCTCCAAAAAATCAATGAATCCAGGAGTTGGTTTTTTGAAAAGATCAGCAAAATTGATAGATTATTAGCAAGAATAATAAAGAAGAAAAGAGAGACGAATCAAATAGATGCAATAAAAAATGATAAAGGGGATATCACCACCGACCCCACAGAAATACAAACTACCATCAGAGAATAATACTATAAATACCTCCACGCAAATAAACTAGAAAACCTAGAAGAAATGGGTAATTTCCTGGACACTTACACCCTCCCAAGACTAAACCAGGAAAAAGTTGAAACCCTGAATAGACCAATAGTAGGCTCTGAAATTGAGGCAATAATTAATAGCCTACCAACCAAAAAAGGCCAGGACCAGACGGATTCACACCTGAATTCTACCAGAGGTACAAGGAGGAGTTGGTACTATTCCTTCTGAAACTATTCCAATCAATCGAAAAAGACAGAATCCTCCCTAACTCATTTTAGAAGGCCAATGTCATCCTGATAAGAAAGCCTGACAGAGATACAACAAAAAAAGAGAATTTTAGACCAACATCCCTGATGAACATCGATGCAAAAATCCTCAATAAAATACTGGCAAACCAAATCCAACAGTACGTCAAAAAGCTTATCTACCATGATCAAGTCGGCTTCATCCCTGGGATGCAAGGGTGGTTCAGCATATGCAAATCAATAAACGTGATCCGGCATATAAACAGAACCAAAGACAAAAACCACATGATTATGTCAATAGACGCAGAAAAGGCCTTTGACAAAATTCAACAGCGCTTCATGCTAAAAACTTTCAATAAATTTGGTATTGATGGAACGTATCTCAAAATAATAAGAGCTATTTATGACAAACCCAC
>NW_012118376.1:11477044-11477484 GCF_000951035.1 Colobus angolensis palliatus
ACTGCCCAAGGTAATTTATAGATTCAATGCCATCCCCATTAAACTACCAATGACTTTCTTCACAGAATTGGAAAAAACTGCTTTAAAGTTCATATACAACCAAAAAAGACCCCGCATTGCCAAGACAATCCTAAGCCAAAAGAACAAAGCTGGAAGCATCACGCTACCTGACTTCAAACTATACTACAAGGTTACAGTAACCAAAACAGCATGGTACTGGTACTAAAACAGAGATATAGACCAATGGAACAGAACACAGCCCTCAGAAATAATACCACTCATCTACAGCCATCTGATCTTTGACAAACCTGAGAAAAACAAGAAATGGGGAAAGGATTCCCTATTTAATAAATGGAGCTGGGAAAATTGGCTAGCCATATGTAGAAAGTTGAAACTGGATCCTTTCCTTACTCCTTATATGAAAATTAATTCAAGATGGA
>NW_012118376.1:11477884-11493089 GCF_000951035.1 Colobus angolensis palliatus
AACTAGAAATACCATTTGACCCAGCCATCCCATTACTGGGTATATACCCAAAGGATTATAAATCATGCTGCTATAAAGACACACGCACACGTATGTTTATTGCAGCACTATTCACAATAGCAAGGACTTGGAATCAACCCAAATGTCCATCAGTGACAGACTGGATTAAGA
Source organism: Colobus angolensis palliatus (assembly GCF_000951035.1). NCBI lineage: Eukaryota > Metazoa > Chordata > Mammalia > Primates > Cercopithecidae > Colobus > Colobus angolensis. The sequence continues at coordinate 11,478,056 of NW_012118376.1, forward strand.
AAATGTGGCACATATACACTGTGGAATTTTACGCAGCCATAAAAAAGGATGAGTTTGTGTCCTTTGCAGGGACATGGATGCAGCTGGAAACCATCATTCTCAGCGAACTATCACAAGAACAAAAAACCAAATACCGCATGTTCTCACTCATAGGTGGGAATTGAACCATGAGATCAGTTTGACGCAGGAAGGGGAACATCACACACCAGGTTTTATTGTGGGGAGGACAGAGGGGGAGGGATAGCATTAGGAGATATACCTAATGTAAATGACGAGTTAAAGGGTGCAGTACACCAACATGGCACATGTATACATATGTAACAAACCTGCACGTTGTGCACATGTACCCTAGAACTTAAAGTATAATAACAAATAAATAAATAAATTAATTAATTAATAGCTTGGACCAAAAAAAAGAAAAAAAACAAAGAAAGAAGGAAAACAAGAGCTATTTAGGCTCCTGAGACTTCCCTGCACTTACTGCTTGCTTAAAAAAAAAAAAAAAATTAACTTGATAAAATGGGGAAGCACCTTTAAAATATTCTTTTATCTCAGTGTCTTGTTTAACATCCTGTATGCTAAACACAATGAGAACATGAATTTTTGCTAGAAACACTAACCATTGCTTCCATTTATAAATGGTTGCTCTGGGCTAGCACCCAATGTGCATTATTATATTTAATTCAGTGAGGTAGATACCATTATCAACCTCATTTCACTGGTAATGAAATTAAGACGTAGAAGGGATATTTAACTTTTCTAATATTAAGTGGGGTGATAAGAGGTAGAATGGAGATTGCCAGTGCTATGGTTTGAATGTTTGCGTTTCACCAAAACCCTACCCCCCAATATGATGGTATTTGGAAAGGGAAGGTGATTAGGTCATGCGGCAGGACCCTCATAAATGGCATCAGTACCTAATAAAAGAGGACCCAGAGAGCTGCCACGCCGCTTTCTACCTACAGCCATATGAAGAAGATACAGCAAGAAGCTGGCCATCTATGAATAGGAAAGAGCCCCTCACCAGAATCTTCCAGCATCTTGATATTGGACTTCTCAGTCACCAGAAATGTAACAAATACATTTCTGTTTATAAGCTACTCAGCTTATATATTTTGTTATACCTGCCTGAATGGACTAAGAAAGTCAACTTCCAAAGACAAAATAAGTAATTCTTATGTTACACTATCATTCCTGATACAACTACTCTTATTTAAACATTGGAAGCATGACAAAGATTATGGTTACTTTATCATGACAGGAAGATATCAATCAACATTTTTGTACACATGTATGCCAATAATCAAACAGTTTTAGATCTGCACGGGTACAACATGCTCACTCTCTCTCACTTTCACCCACATTCTCATACCAGCATCAACAGAGTGATATTTCACACTGCATGACAGCCACTAGCTAATTATACCTAAATAATTTTTAAATTTGCAAGTCGGACAATGGTTATATTAATTAATTTTTAAGCATAAAGTAACCTGATATAATTAATCCAAGACCAAGAAGGTGGTCATGAAGAAATCTAACTGGGATTCCCCAACAGCTTTTGTCATCAAGCTAAATTACCATAGTTAACTATCAGAAACATGCACATAAAAACATGTATCACAGTCTGGAATACAGAACATAATAACTATATGTTTATCAATGTTGTTTAGAATATGTTGTGAAAGCTAATATTTTATCACCTTATATAGTCTTCCAGTATAATTTTCAGAATAGACATACCCAGCTTTATTGCGCTTTGCAGAAAATTGCATTATTTAACAAATTGAAGGTGTATAGCAACCCTGCATAGAGCAAATCTATCAGCACTATCTTTCCAACAGCATGTACTTACTTCATGCCTCTATGTCAGATTTTGGTACTTCTTCCAATATTTCTACTGTTTTCATTATTATTACATCTTTTATGGTAATCTATGATCAATGATCTTTGATGTTGTTATTATCACCATTTTGGGGCACCATAAACCGTGTCCATATAAGACAATGAACTTAACTGATAATTGTTGTATGTGTTCTGACTGTTTGATTGACCAGCCATTCCTCGACCTCTTTCCTTCTCCATGGGCCTGTTTCCTGAGACACCACAATATTAAATTTGGCCACTTAGTAACCCTACAATGGCTTCTAAGTGTTCAAGTGAAAATGGAAGGGACACATATCTCTAATTTTCAATCAAAAGCTAAAAACGATTATGTTTCATGAGGAAGGCATGTCAAAAGCCAAGACAGATGGAAAGCTAGACCTTCTGCACCAAACAGTAGCCAAGTTGTAAATGCAAAGGAAAAGTTCTTGAAGGAAATTAAAAGTGTTACTCCAGTGAACACACAAACGATAAGAAAGTAAAACAGCCTTCTTGCTGATATGAAGAAAATTTTGGTGGTCTAAATAGAGGATTATACCAGCCACAACATTTCCTTAAGCCAAAGCCTAACCTAGAGCAAAGTCTTAACTTTCTTCAATTCTATGAGAGCCAAGAGGGGGAGGAAGCTGCAGAAGATGGAAGCTAGCAGAGGTTTAAGGAAAGAAGCCACCTCCATACCATAAAAGTGCAAGGAGAAGCAGCAAGTGCTGATGTAGAAGCTGCAGCAAGTTATCCAGATCTAGCTACACTAAACAACAGATTACAATATAGACAATACAGCCTTCTGGGACTTTCATAGCTAGAGAGGAGAAGTCAATGCCTGACTTCAAAGCTTCAAAGGACAGCCTGACTCCCTCTTTAGGAACTAATGCATCTAGTAACTTTAAGTTGATGCCAATGCTCATTTACCATTTTGAAAATCCCAAGGCCCTTCAAAATTATGGTAAATATGCTCTGCCTGTGCTGTATACATAGAGCAACAAAGCCTAGATGACAGCATATCTGTTCACAGCACAGTTTATGAAATATTTTAGGCTCACTGTTGAGACCTAGTGCTCAGAAAAAAAGATTCCTCTCGAGGTATTACTGCTCTTTGGCAATGTACCTTGTAACCCAAGAGCTCTGTTGAAGATGTACAAAGAAATTGATGTTGTTTTCATGCCTTCTAACAAAACATCCACTCTGCAACCCATGGATTAAGGAGTAATTCTGACTTCCAAGTTGGGTTATTTAAGAAATATTTTTCCTAAGTCTATGGCAGCTATAATGATTCCTCTAACGAATCTGGGCAAAGTACATTGAAAACCTTCTAAAAAGGTCATAAAAAGAGGTCAAAATCGCAACCTAAACAGAAGTGTGGAATAAGTTGATTCCAACTCTCACAGGTGACTGGGAGAGATTCAAGACTTCAGTGAAAAAACGAACTGCAGATATAGTAGAAATAGAAAGAAAATTAGAATTAGAAATGGAGCCTGCAGATGGGACTGAATTGTTAAATTTTAATGATAAAACTTGAACGGATGAAGAGTTGCTTCTTACGGATGAGAAAGAAAGTTATTTCTGGAGGTAGAATTTACTCCTAATGAAGACGCTGTAAACACTGTTGAAATAAAACCAAAGGATTTAGAATATTACATAAACTTAGTTGATAAAGCAATAGCAGGGTTTGAGAAGGTTGACTCCAATTGTGAAAGAAGTTCTACTGTGGATAAAATGCTACCAAATAGCATTGACTGCTACAGATAATCTTTTGTGAAAGAAAGAGTCCATTGCTGTGGCAATCTCATTGTTGAATTATTTCAAGAAATTGGCACAGTCACCCCAACCTTCAGTAACCACTACCCTGATGAATTAACAGCCATCAACATCAAGGCAAGAGCCTCCATCAGCAAAAGGATTATGACTCGCTGAAAGCTAAATATATATTTATGAGACAGGGTCTTGCTCTGTTGCTCAGACTAAAGGGTAGGAGCGTGATCATAGCTCATTGCAGCCTTCTAGTCCTAGGCTCAAGGTATCCTCCTGCCCTAGACTACTGTGTAGCTGGGATTGCAGGTATGAGCCACCACAGCCTGGCTAATGTACATTGTTTTTGTAGACAGAATGCTAGTGCACACTTAACAGACTACAGTATAGTATACACATAACTTTTATATGCACTAGGAAATCAAAAAAGTTGTGTGCTGGTTTATTGTGATATTCATTTTCTTGCAGTCACTTTACTGCAGTGGTCTGGGGAAAAAAAAAACCAGCAATATCTCTGAGGTATCTTGTATACAAATAAATCCAGATTTTTATTGTAAAATAAAACAGTATATTCATCACAAATGTTATATCAATCTAGAAAATTTATCTGTAACAGAAATGACAAAAGATTATTACCTCAGAAAAAAATTACAAATTGATACAAATGACCCCAGATACATAATGGCAAAATATGAATTGGTATTTCTCAGAAAAGAACACCTAACTAGTAAAATACAATGAAAAGGTAAAATGTTGTTACTGAGTGAAATTCAAATTAACAATGAGATATCACTTTACACAGAAACTGGCAAAATATAAATATTGTTAAAATACATATTTTTGGCAAGGATATGGAAAAAGATGGTCCTTCGCAAACAGTTTGCAAGTGGAATACATTTATATATTATTTCCTCTCTGGTTCAGTTTGATTATTTTCTATTTACCTGTTTTCCAGTTTACTAATCCTGTCTTCCACTATGTTTAATCAACTGTTAAACCCATCCAGAGAGTTCTTAATTTCAGATATTATGCTTTTAAGTTTTCTGTTTCTCTCTTCACAAATTTCAATTCTCTGATGAAATTTTCCAAATTTCCATCTGTTTTTCCTTTACATATTTTGTTAACTGATTAATGTAAGTTAACATTAATTATGTATTTTTAAGTCCATATGTTCTAACTCCAATCTCTGAAGCAAAATTGCAAATGCACATTAATTTGTCTGTCTACTGTCTTTTGGTCACATATTTTTGTCTTTTAGAATATCTACAACTTTTAATTATCAGGTATTGTACTAAAAAATTGAAAAGGCTCTAGATCAGTGTTCCCCAACCTTTATGTTTTCACTATTATCTCCGTAAAGAACTCTATTAGACTTTTTGTTACTAATTTCCCCAACCTGCCAGTTGTATCTGTTTATATGTTGTGGGTTTTTGAAGGTCCACAAATCACTGTAACATTTAATATTTGTTTCACACTGGAGGAACTAATCTTGTACCTACTGAGAACACATGCTCTAAAGGATGTTATTTTCTACAAGAGGGTGTTAGTCTTCCTCATATAGGCAGATAGAGAATTAATCACCTTAGTGCAGTCATGGCTGAGCTGAGTCAAGGCTGGTTATGGTTTAGGTATAATTTGGTGTATCTCAGATTCGGCCATGTTCCCAGGGTGAAGGTCCCCCTGGGTTTTCAATGGACAGCCTGGGGGCCTTTGCCCAACTCTTCTTTAACCTCATGAATAGAACACAATCATTATCATTATAAAGCCAATAAGACAGTGTTCTTCTGATTAAAAGACATAGGTCCATTAAATTCAGGCAATTTTTTCTTATCTTGAAACCATTTTCCTTTCTGGATAGCAAGAAGTTTTCACTTAAATATGAACAAGGCACCATGTGACAAAATTACCATGTAACTAAAAACAAATTTTCAGTTATACGGCATTTAAAATTTTAATATTTCGTATACTAGAGAGCATATTTTACACTAACAGTCTAGATTTATCTTAATAAGGCACTAAAAGTATTATAAGAAAAAACCATCTACCATAATCATTATGTAATGCTGATTTGGAATAAGATTCAATGCAATATGACAGTTCTAAAAGAGGTAAACATATTAAAAAAGAAGAAAAATGATCATTATTTGTACATAATTTTATATCTAGAAAACCAAACAGACTCAACTGAAAAACTATTGGAATTAATATATATAAAAATTAAGTTCCCTGAATGGATCCCATAGAAAAACATAAAATTCCAATTTTGCTACCAATGACAACTAGAAAAGGTGATATAAAAGAAGAAACTATTAACATAAAAACAAAACTAAAATAAAAAGTATAACCATAAAAAAAAAATGGGTTAACTACAAGGGGGAACAAAACACTTTAGAAAGAGAAACTAATACCAGTGTCATTAGACTGAATATAAAAAATGTTTCTGGAAGAAAAAATTAGATGCCACAGGATGACACTTTCTCCTAAATAAAATGTATACTTTTAATATGCGCCTTAGGGAAATACAGTATGGAAGGAGAAGCTCAACCATGATTCTAACTTATCTAGAAAAAAATGAATAGTTGAAAAAAACGAGTAGATTAACGTACTACATAAAAACCTGTAAAAGAAGAGCAAATATAGAAACATATGTCAACCCTTGTTAAAAATAATGTAGTAATGGCTAAAGAAAATACAGATCACTAAACCTGAAAGAATTTCTGTGAGGAGAGGAGGATTACTAAGTAATTGGAGGATAAAGTGGTTAGCAAAAGGGGAAGAAAATGTTATCCTACTATGCACCAAAATAAATGCCCAATCCATTAGACCACTAACATTTGTTCCAGGCCTACTAGGTGCCATATACTTTTAGGTCTTGGAGATTCAAAGATGGGAATACAGTCTGGTAGTGCAATAAATGAAGCAGTACATATGAGTGTGCACTGAGGTACCCCTTAGCCCTTCTGGTGAGAGGGATTTTGTTCTCCTAATTTGAATGAGTACTTATGAAGTTTATAAGGGGCCATGTCTGTTCTGTTCACTGTGCCTCCCCAATATTTTTCACACTTAAATGTACAGTGCTTGACATACAGTAGGGGTTCAAAGATTTATTAAATAGTAAAGTACCGTAAGTGCTTTAAAAATAACATGAGGACCTCTCTGTGTTTCCCATAGTAAAGCCTGGATTCTTGTCCTTCCACCTCCAATGAGTGAAAGCTTACTGGAATTTGTCCACTGCAGAGTGATTAAAGAGAAAGAAAGCAGTGGGAGATGTAATTAAAGCTGCCCTGTAGTGAGGAGGAGAGAGGGTATCCAGGCGAAAGCGTTGAGTAAATTAAGAAATGGGTATAAGAGCTTCTGAGTAGCAGAGAAGATATTGCTAAAGATAAAGAACATATAAGTGAGGTCCCAGACACATCAGTCTCAGGACTTTCTAAAAGCAAGGATTTGGGCCACATAAGGAGTTCAGCACTGAAGGTTATCTAAGAAAAAGATGATGCTGGGAAAAGAAATTTTAAAAAGACTTTTTCATTGATTTGTAATTTGAAGTCATTTTCATTGTTATTTAACATACCCACATTAAGGTTAATATTCGTCAGGAACTGTTTCAGGTGATTTACAAATATCACTTCATTTAATCATTGTAACAACCCATGATAAGCATGCCATTATGACTATCTCCATCGCACAGGTGAAGACAGGAAGGACCAGAGATGTTAAGTAACTTGTCTAAGATCATGCAACTATTACATGGCAAAGCCAGGAATTAAACTCAGACTGTTATAAATATGTTCCCATTGATAGAGTCCATTTGAAACACATGACCCTGCCCAACGCAAATTCACACTTTCTCGTTTTGAAACCAGAATAACACAAAGACAAGAAAACAGGGGAACTATCAAAGAAGTGATAAAGACTGGAGCTTGGATCCTCTGTCAGTTAATAGCTTTGAGACCCCGGGCAGGCTAAATAATCATTCTGGGCCTTGGTGTTCACATCAGTTAAGTGGAGACAATGCAACCTGACTTCAGAATTAAAGACTTGGGGCTGGGCGCAGTGGCTCATGCCTGTAATCCCAGCACTTTGGGAAGCAGAGGTAGGCGGATCATTTGAGGTCAGGAGTTCGAGACCAGCCTGGCTAACATGATGAAACCTCACCTCTACTAAAAATACAAAAATTAGCCAGGCGTGGTGGCACACATCTGTAATCGTAGCTACTCAGGAGGCTGAGGCAGAAGAATTGCTTGAACCCGGGAGGCAGAGGTTGCAGTGAGCTGAGATCATGCCACCGCACTCCAGCCTGGGCAACAGGTCGAGACTGTCAAAAAAAAAAAAAGAAAAGAAAAGAAAGGAAAGGAAGGGAAGGGGAAGGGAAGGGAAAGGAAAGGGGAAAAAGGAAGAAGAAAGAAAGACTCAGGGAGAAAAGTGTCTATGGAGAAGCATTTGACAACTGAGGAGCACAAAGTGAGAACAATGGTGGCAAATGCAGCTACAACTGCTTTGGCAGTAAGTGGCACACTGAGTACGGAGCTGACAAAGCTTCCCTTAGGCTTCCCTCTACAGAAAAGGAAAAAAGGACACACTAGAACGATAGCTGAGGGAATTTAAAGGAGGGATAACTAGGCTGGAAAAGGGCAAAAGGGCAGATTCAGAGGGTAGTAATGAGGTTGCAAGGTTCCAATGTAATTGGCCTCCATTAGTACCCTAGAAGATGGTAATTACTCTCATAAAAAAGCTAATGATAATACACCACCTTCTATGCTAAAAACATCATACCACATAGTATCAAAATCTAATGACTAACCGCAAGTTGAGAAATGGGGATGCCTGTCTCAGAGCTTTACTTGTATTCTTTGTATGTGAAATGAATTCAAAGAGTCGTCACTGGGAATATTTTTCTTGTAGTACTGGTAGTGGCATTAGGAGTCAGCAAACATCCACTGGTGCCAAGCGTAAGCCAAGGACTGTGAAAAGCATTTCTGACACATTCTCTCACGAAAGCCTCAGATTGGTCCTATTTCCACCATTCCCATTTTAGCAGAGGCAAAGTCATACAGCAGCTAAGTGGCAGAACTAGAATGGAAGACAGCCTTACCTCCTGAAAAAACACTGTGGACATGATCCTAACTATAGTAATTATCGCTTTCAAATGCATATGTCTTTGGGAAACATATTTACAGAAATTATAGAATCACCCAGTAAAGAGTTCCATGTTACCACTGATGGCAGAGACCTTTTTACTCATCAGAGCTCGTGGTTTGACAACATTCTCTGCTATCTCACCCTTTGAATTCCTCCTTTGCTGCCAGGTTAGTTTACCTGTAGCAGATGAGACAGCTAAGAGCAAGGCTGGGTTTAGACAGACAGCCAAAGCCAAATACCAAAAAATGCAAAGCTTAGGTTTATGCAGTTAATCCACTAAAAGTAATTTGCACCAATTCTTACTCTTAGTGTATGTTATGCCAGTCTTCCTCAAACTGCAATCTGAAAAAAAATTTTCAGGGATATATTAATACTTAATATATTTTTAAAATTTTTGTTGCCATGTCATTAGCAGTCTTACAAAACAGGAAATGTATGATTACTATCCTTTAATTTCAGACTGCCTCATGATTTCAATGCCATATTTCATATGTACTAATAATCAAGTTGGCTAAATATTGCTGCTTCAATTTTTCCTGAGCTAATGAGAAAAGATCAGAGGTCTAATATACAAATGAAGTGAGGACCAAATGACATTATGGAATATCATGGAATCGTCACTAAAGGCTTTGTATCAGAAAAGTTATAGGAGAATTGAGATTGCCTATGATAAATATACCAACTCAAAAAAATAAAATAAAATAAAGGAAGCCTCTGCTAGAATAGTCAATAGTATATTCATACTGTAAAAAATATACTATTGTAAAAAATAGTATATTCATATTGTAAAGAAAGTAAATAGTATATTCATATAGTACAATCATATTGTAAAGGGTGATTTAATCTCAGCAGAGTATCACATTAATATGCAATATTAAATTCATATTGTTACTTTACATGCTACTTTTATGCAATTATGTTGTATTTATTTTAAATTGCTTTAGCAGAAAAACTGTTAAACACAGAAGTTTATATCTGACTTTTTTCTTTATAAACAAAGTAGCATTACTATCAGGTGTGGTGGCTCACACCTGTAATCCCAGCTACTCAGGAGGCTGAGGTTGGAGGATCACTTGAAGCCAGGAGTTCGAGACCATCCAGGGCAACACAGCAAGACCTCATCTCAAAAAAATAAATAAAAGCAAAAAAAAGTATCATTAAAATAACAACTATTTAAGTCAATATTGTGGGTATGAATTTTTTTCTTTTAAAGACATTCATACATTATTTAAATTAGAAGAATACCTCTAAATATAAAGACAAACTACTACCACTTGGCTTGGGAAGCGCCGAACTCAGCAATCTCTACATGCGGCCACTTTGCCATTAGGTACTCCATAATGAACAAGTGTCAGGCAGATCACGGTACCACAAGAAGCCTAAGATTTAGGGAGAGGGAGAAGGTCCATGAGAGAGCAACATGCACACATGTTGATAGACAATTTCAGGGAATTCACAGACTCCAGAAAGCTATGCACTGATTCCAGGATAAGAATACCCAAACAAGATAGAATAAGAATAGTCTGTAAGAGGTGCATTATTTAATTAATAAGGAGAAGATGATGGCATGCAATTAAGAGAAAAATAAGTTGGGACCAAAAATAATTTTTTTCTGCAGCAGTAAAAGAATGTGGAACAATTATTGGCCGGGCGCGGTGGCTCAAGCCTGTAATCCCAGCACTTTGGGAGGCCGAGACGGGCGGATCACGAGGTCAGGAGATCGAGACCATCCTGGCTAACACGGTGAAACTCCGTCTCTACTAAAAATACAAAAACTAGCTGGGCGAGGTGGCGGGCGCCTGTAGTCTCAGCTACTCGGGAGGCTGAGGCAGGAGAATGGCGTAAACCCGGGAGGCGGAGCTTGCAGTGAGCTGAGATCCGGCCACTGCACTCCAGTCTGGGCGACAGAGCAAGACTCTGCCTCAAAAAAAAAAAAAAAAGAATGTGGAACAATTATTAATAGGTTTTGCTGATGGAAGCTTAAACACATGTATCTGCAATTCCAGATCTCACAATCTCACTTCCAGTGAGTCAAATTATGAAAATAGTTCATCACCACTGAAATATTTACTAGCGATTTTTGCATATAAAAGGGGCATACAAGTGCAATGAAGGCATACGGAGTTTATCACAACTATAAGTACTTAGTTTACTTCAGTTAAAGAGATATGAACAGAATCTATGGTGGACTAAATGTAGTAAAAAATAATAAACTTGAGATATACAAAAGTCAGGTGTTGAAGAGCAAAAAATCTCTGGTTTCCCAATGGCTATGGGTTTCAAAATATGATTCTTATTTAGGTGAGAATTAAAGACTATAACTATGAGGAGATTAGAAATAATTATGAAAAGCTATGTTTACTAGATGCCCAAGAACTACTAAATAATATTTTGAAAGCCCCAACACAATGTTTTGTTGAGACTTATTTTCACCAAGTACAGACTTTAGATGAATAAAAGGATTTAATTGCAAAATTTCATGGTTTGTCAGAGAAAATATCAGGTTTCATTCTATCAAAGACTAATAGAAAAATCATAATAAAAACTGTGTAAATTATTTACATAGCTTAAGTAGATATCAAAGATTGCAGACATGCTCTGAGGAACAGAACTAATCATCAACCCATGACCCACGCATAGCTAATTACCAACCCCAATATGGAGAAAACTTTCATCACCTCTTTAGTCTGTAATGCAGCTTTCAGATCAAGGTTTCATCATTTCTGGCCTTAAATAAGAATCAGCCATGCAAGGAATTTAATTCAAAGCATAAACACAATTTCAACACGCATTTATCTTATATCGTTTTTTCTCTACTTGTCCCTTTTTATTTTCATGAGAAAACAAACTGTGTTATTTCTTGAAATATACAACCTGTGGGGTAGCCTTGAGATCTCAGTCACCTCCACTTCCAAAATCACATGTTATCCAGCTAAAATAAACTAAAGAAACTGGAGTCTTCTTTGGAAAAGCCATCTTAGGAATTTACTGTTTGAGTAAGTAAACTAGAAGATAAAACAAGGCATTCCTTTATAGGACTGAACCCCCCTCTCCATGCCCAATAATTCCCAATGAAAAGGCCAACCTCATATAAACTGATAAGGTTTTGGCATGTTTCTGATAATGGTGACAGACCTGATGAAGACTTTTTACCTACTCATCTCCAGAAACCTCTCAAATAATTCAAATCACAGTTTGACAAACAGATTATGTATAAAAAGCCCTCATTAAGATTTTATGTAGAGCAATTCAGAAGGGATAGTTCACTGAAGGAAGAAGTCAATGTGATGTTTCTTACCAGCTAAGCTATTGAAGATATACTCCATACCACTTCTCCTCACCCCTGAAAAAACGAAACTGGATACGAACTATAATTTCCTGAAGATAACATGGTTTCAGGGCTTCTTCCATGTACTTTTAAGGCTTTGGTGAGACCATGCTACGGGATCACCAGGTGTCAGTATTATTCTGGTTGTAATTTCAGTGGGAAACTATTATCGTCCTGTATTGGGGAACTGGATGTTATTTTCTCCCTTTTTTTTTTTTTAATACCGTGTACTAATATATACGTGCCTTTCAGGCAACAATGCTGTCTTCAATATGAACTAAATATTTTTTGTGATGGAGGCCAGGTATTGCATGAATAAAGAAAACACCATTTCCAAACTTTCTATTGCCATGGAAAAACTAGACATCAATAAATGAAATCCTACATAATGTATAGCTCAATCTTGTTTCATCAGCAAGTGACAACTACAATAACTTCAATAGAAATAAATTAAGAAAATTGTTAGAATCAGAGTTGGCTCGGCTCCTTTCACCAACCTCATTGCAACATCTCTCCTTCCCAAAAAAAGATACAGAAAGAAGAGATTTCCACAAACCCAGTACAGAAATTCCACCCTCACAACAAAGAATTAGGTTCCTGATAAGCACCAAGAAAAGTAAACTCACAATTGGAAAAATTAATAGCTTGAGGGAAAAACAGGGTACTAGGACCTGCGATTAGAAATAAACCTTTAGGGCCGGGTGCGGTGGCTCAAGCCTGTAATCCCAGCACTTTGGGAGGCCGAGACGGGCGGATCACGAGGTCAGGAGATCGAGACCATCCTGGCTAACACCGTGAAACCCCGTCTCTACTAAAAAATACAAAAAAACTAGCCGGGTGAGGTGGCGGGCACCTGTAATCCCAGCCACTTGGGAGGCTGAGGCAGGAGAATGGCGTGAACCTGGGAGGCGGAGCTTGCAGTGAGCTGAGATAGAGCCACTCACTCACTCCAGCCTGGACGACAGAGCCAGACTTTAAAAAAAAAAAAAAAAAAAAAAAAAACCTTTTAAAAAAAAAAAAAAAAAAAAAAAGAAATAAACCTTTAGAAAACCCTTGTAAATGTCTGAAACTCCATAAAAATAAGTATAAACTCATTCAGTGAGAAAATATGTCATTTTATATACTCAGGTAAGTATAAATGGATAGCATGAATTGCATTCTCAGTTCCCCAAGCAGTAGATACTACTTAGGGTCTCATATCATTATGACTTTAGAATGAGACGCTTAGAAACTGACTTGGCCTTGTTACAGATAAAATAAGTTCTCAGAAGCTATATTTCCCCTAAATCTGGTCCTCCATGAAAATCTTCATCTCTGAGGGTTGGCTGTAAATCCAAAGATGCAGGGAAACATGAATCATTCAAGACAAAGAAGCTTTATAGGAACCTTTATTTACCCTCCACAGCTGGAAGGAGAGTGGATACCCTCCACAGGACCAAGCTCAGTTCTGCCACAACAATTCTATCCATCTGTGCTTCTCCTTCCTCAAAGGTCCAGCACTGTGTGATCTAAAGCAGGCACACCCATCCTTATTTCCTCTCAATCCACAATGTTCTATCAGAGAATGGTTCAGTTGCTGCAAGACAGTGAACCCAGATAGAATGGTATAAAGGCAGCTCTCTACTTTCCTGCTTCATACATTCCTGAAAGCATGTCAAAGGGTCAAATATGTATTGTCAGGGAAGTTTTTATTCCTTGAGACATAAAACATTTCAAACTTCCTAATTCTTCCTCATATACTCAGTGATATACTTCTGATCTGTCCACGTCCTTTACCTTTGTTCTTCTCATTCACAATCATATACACACACCACTGGCCCAAATACAATGAATGTCTTATTGAAGCTAAAGATTAGACCTTTTTGGAAAGCCAGATAATTTCCCTGTGGTGTCAGCTCCATTTAGTTTACGGGAACTACACTTTTTACCAGATAATCAGCACATACTTCTGTTTTCTACTTACCTTTCTGAAACAACAATAAAAAGCAACGAAGTACTCAAAACAGTGTTTTACTGCCAAAATGTTGTTGCTGCTGTAACTCAGTGTGAGCTAGCAGAAAATGGTAATGGCCAACATCATCTATGGTACTAGATAAAAGCGAAATTTGATGAAACAAGGAAGTAGCTCAAGGGGGTACAGTTTCAGTCTTCTCTTCGTGCTCACATTCAAGATGCTTTGGGGAAAAGATAACATGGCACACAGCAGACCTGTTGTTCCTAAGGTCTTGGAAAGCAATTTTCTTTTCTTCGTTCCACTTGGTTGACCTTTCTTTTTGAACATACTATATCCTTTACAGGATAGTGATTGGGGTTCCTATGGAAAGGGTCTCTCTATGGGTTAGAATTAGCTGCGGCTGCAGATAACTGGGAAGTCAAATAAGTAATTAAGCAAAATAGCTTATTGCTTCATTAGGTAAAAGAATTTCAGAAGCAGAGGTGGTTTGGTAGCTACCAAATCATCAGACTCAAGCTACTTCTACCTTGCAGTTCCATCATCCTTAGCATGTAGAGTCCACCTTCATGTTTATTTCATGGACCAGTATGGCTGCTGGAGCTCTGGCCAATACGAATTCATTCCAGATAAAGGAGAAAAGGAAAAAGGTCCCCATCTTTAAAGGTCTATCCCTTGAATTTAATTCCGTCTGCTTACATCTCATCAGCCAGAATGTAGTAATATAACTGTATCTAGCTGTGGGAGAGGGAGGCTGATAGGTATATCCTTTTAGCTGAAAACATCACCAGCCTGATAAAAGCAGAGTTTTATCATTAAGGCAAAGGGGAAGTACAGTGCGATGGTTAATTTTAGGTGTCAACTTGACTGGATTAAGAAACATCTGGAGGGCCGGGCGCGGTGGCTCAAGCCTGTAATCCCAGCACTTTGGGAGGCCGAGACGGACGGATCACGAGGTCAGGAGATCGAGACCATCCTGGCTAACA
>NW_012118376.1:11493357-11496105 GCF_000951035.1 Colobus angolensis palliatus
AAACATCTGGAGAACTGGTAAAACATTAAAACATTATTTCTAAGTGTGTCTTTGCGGGTGTTTCCAGAGGAGACTGATTGACATGTGAGTCCATGAACTAAGTGAAGAAGATTTTTTCTCAATGTGGGCAGGCACTACCCAATCAGATGGTGGCCCAGATAGAACAAAAAAGACAGAGGAAAGGTGATTGTCTCCTCTCCATTTCCTAGAGGTGGGACATGTATCTTCTCCTGCCCTTGAACATCAGAGCTCCAGACTCTCCAGCCTTTGGAATCCAGGACTTACCCTAATGGCCCCCAAGGTTCTCAGGCCTTCTGCCTCAGACTGGTATTTACACCATTAGTTTCCCTGCATCTGAAGCTTTCAGATTTGTATTGTGCTGAACCATGATACTGTCATTCCAGGGTTTCTAGCTTGTAGACAGTTTGTTGTGGGACTTCTCAAGCTCCATAATCATGTAAACAGATTTCCCTAATCAATCCTCCCTTATCTATCCATCCATCCCCTACTGGTTCTCTCTGGAGAACACAGCTAATACACACAGACTCTGGGTTAGCTGATGCTTCTCCCAGTCACCCAGTCAGTTTTAATTCTGGGCCTGAGCATGATCTCCTCCATCTCAGGGGAATCACCATTCACCAAAGAGACACAACTACTGAGCGGGCAATGGCCTTCTAGCACAGAAGAGCACCCTTGCCCAGAGCGTGCATCTTTCCAGAAGCACTCAACATGGAAAAAGAATTCAGGTTGGCATGATCCCTAGTCCTCACCAACTCCTATTTCCCCAGCTAATCTCCACAACATACAAAGCTGTGCTCTGAAGGTGCATCTGTAAGTTTGAGAAACCAGACCACATTCTTAGAGAAACAATGTTATAAACAGCCGGGAGGTTTCTAGGTTTACCCACAAAGGCCAGTTTAACAGATAATGTAGTAGAGATGGTATTTATTTGCCATTATTGAAAGTGGGATTGTTTGGATTTTGATAAACTAGATTTTGCCTTAATGAGCTGTGGAGAAAAGCCCGGATCTAGCGTGAAAGAAACAATAGCAAAGAGCAACTTATCCCTCTTCCTGACTTTGTAATCTGGCAAATGCACCCTTCAACTGTCCTCTCCCCAACAAGTAATTTGTCTTATCCCTGTGTTTTTCCACACTCCTTTCACTGTCTATCAATGGGACTATGGACCCCATTCTGAAGAACTCAGTAAGAAAAGAGGAGACATCCCACAAACCACAACATGCTCAATTGGGCCATGACTGCTGGCAGGTGGAATCTGCCTTCTAGGATTGAGCAGTAGGGATGGGAATGGAGGGGTATTATGCATTGAATTGTGCCCTTGGAAAGTTGTTGAGGTCCTAACACCTGGTACCTTTGAATTTGACCTCATTTGGAGATAGGGTCTTTGCTGATGATCAAGGTCAGATGGGGTCATTAGGGTGGACACTAAATCAATATAACTGTGTCCTTATAAAAAAGTGGAATTTTGACACAGGGATAGACATACAGACCAGAGAAATGTCATGTAAAGATAAAAGCAGAGATGGAGGTGATGCTTCTGTAAGCCAAGGAAAGCCAAAGATTGCCCACAAACCACCAGAAGCTAGGAGAGAGGCATGGAATAGGTTCTCCCTCATAGTCCTCAGTAGGAATCAAACCTGCAAACACTATGATCTCGGATTTCTAGCTTCTGGAATGTAAGATAATAAATTTCTATTGTTCAAGCCACGTGATTTGTGATACTTTGTCATGGCAGCCCTGGCAAACTGATACACAAGGCAGATGGAGCATCTTCGAGCACCTTTCTGGGTCCAGCACATTGCTTCCTTTCCTCTCAAGTGTCCGTCCACATCATTGCCCACTCTCTGTCTCCACCAAGTAATTTTCAAGCCCCTTTGGCCATCATCATTTATACACATGGGGCTCCAGCCATGCAGACTTCAGGGGTGTTTCCAGGAATATTCACTGGTTGAGAGTAAGCGGCAGGCACAGGGCCCCTCCATCCTGACAGGGATCACATACTACTATAAGCAAGAAAATGAGAAGTCAGATGCTGCTAAATTGGGTGCCTACATTTCAAAGCCTGCACATGTGATATTAACACCTGGATATGTAGCTGTCAAAGGCTTATGTAGAAATAGAAACCAACTGAGTGAAAGAACAGTACAAGTAAATAATTCCACATCTGAGGATTCAACAAGGCCAAATATCTCAGTGTATTCTATGGGTCACTGTCTCTTAAATGTAATTCTCTGCTTCCATAACATCTCTCTTTCTTTCCTTCTCCTGGTCATCTTGCCACAGGATCTGTCTGGAAGACACAGGAAACAGAAGAGGCTATAAGAGCTGGAGAAGAAAGCCAGACCCTTTAATGATAAAAGAGAACGGGAGGAAATCTCACTTCCATGCATATCCATTCTCCAGATTTTATTTTTTTTTAATTAAAAAACATAGGAAGGGAATCACATAATGAATACCTACCTACATATTAACTACCCAACTTGATAAATCATACATAAACACAGCTGAAGGCTCTGGAACTCTCTCTCATCTCAGTGCCCCTCTCTCCCCTCAGATGTAATCACTGATGTAAATTTGGTGATTATTCTCTAGCATGTTTTTATACTTTTAGTACAAAGAAAACCCACCCAAAATGATGGTGCTCCTTGGCCACAGTCCTACTACTTTCATTTGTTTTAACTCTTTCCTTTTCTTCCTTCATATAGCAAAAAAAAAAAAAAAAAAAAA